>NC_083869.1:39557500-39725000 GCF_032452875.1 Bos javanicus
AAGCTTCAGTTGTTTTCCTTCCATCTACTGAAATATTAAAAGAGCTAAATTGTTGCCAAATCTTGTCTTTTAATTCAAACAATTTTCCTGTACTTTCACTTCTTCTCTTCGTTTCTGTAGTCCCTGTCATGATCTAGAGCAAAGGTCAGCAATTTGGAGGTGGGGGGGGGCAGATATTAAATATATGTATAGGCCAAGAGGCAAAATCAAAAGTATAATGCAAGTATTTATACAGCAAGAGAGAAAACCCCTGTTCCATTTGCCTGGGGTGGGTATTTCAGGTAATGAGGACACTCTGTGGCCAGATGCAGTCTAAAGAAGACTTTCATAGGTTGATGATGGACTAAACTAAGGGGGAAGGACCTAGCAGGCAGTGGGGCTGGTGGCTTCCATGGTCACCATCACCATCAGTCTAGTGAAATCCGGATCCTGTGCACCACTTCAACTTGGACAGATGCTCAGAGGTGAAGTCATTCACCAAACTGAGGTTTGACCACTTGGTGCACACCAGTTGCCAAAGCAGAGTCCCCCAAATGGAGGTGGCAATGGGCACAGACCCTGGGCAGTGAGAAGGTGTGACTGTAGCTGCTGGGTATGAAACAAGCATGGGGAAGAATCCTCCATGCTTCCTAACTGGCCCTGTGTCTTCATGGCTCTTAGTGCTAGTTTGCTGGGGTAATGCCCACAATCAGTACAAAAACAGGCAAGCAGGCCAGTTTTGGCTCAGCCATGGTTAGTCAACTGTAGTTAAGATTATCATTATAGTCTGCAATCCTTGTTTTATTAAATCCCAAGAAAGAGCCATCTCTTTGAGAAATTATCTTTCCTGAGGAAAACAGTAATAGGCATAAAAAAGATGCTACACTCATCCTCAGGAACTATTTCTTCCAATAAATTATTTTTAAGTCTATCCCAAATTCATCACTTAGCAGTTTCTCCTGTTCTTCCTCACTTTAGCAGAAAAATGTAATGTCCCAATTCCCTTCATGAATAATGGAACTTAGGTATTAATAAATTCTTAAGTGGTTCTGCATTCTTTTCCTAGGGGCTGCTGCACTATGGTTTAGAACAGGGGTCAGGAAACTATATAGCCTGTGGGACAAAACCAGTCACCCCTCTCCCCATTTTTGTATGGCCCACAGCTAAGAAAGATTTTTACATTTTTAAATGGTTGGAAAAAAATCAAAAGAAAAATACTATTTTGTGACACATAAAAATTTATGAAATTCAAATTTTAGTGTCCATAAATAAAGTTTTATTGGAACACAGCCATGCTTATTCATTTACATATTATCTATGACTGCTTTGCACTAAACGGCAGTTGAGTAGTTGCGACAGAGACCATATGGCCTGCAAAGCCTAAAATATTTACTATCTGGCCCTTTACAGAAAAAAAGAATGCCAACTGCTGGTTTAGAGTAAAACTCTAAAATCAGACTGTCTGTGTTCAAATCCCTCCTCACCATTTTTAGTACTGTGTTCTCTCGGACAATTTACTTCACCTCTTTTTATATCAGTTCCTTCATTATGAGATACGGATATGGTAGCACCTACTTCATATATTGGCGTGAAAAATAAATGTACTGATCTGTGTAAATCGCTGGCACATAGTAAGCATTCAATAAATGTTAGTTATTTTTATTGTGTTTTTCTGAAATTGGATTTACTTGTAGAAATATGCATAATAATGAAACAAATATGATCTTTCCATCTATAAAAAGCAACCAGATGGCAAAAGTATTTGAATTTTCACATGGGTGTGTTGGTATTATAAACATTAATAAGAAACATTTAGTTGGAACTATAGATTCTGTACAGGGATGTGGAAGACACCATGACTTCTTCCAGAAGCTATTAGTCTACTGAGAGAACAAAGTTCAAACACATGAAACAGAAGTACCCTAAAAAGATTACTTTCTCTAACAAAGATTTTTAAAACATACATTTTTTTTTCTACTGCTTTAATAGCAACAGAATATTTAATTATCTTTACTATATTGGATATCGGAGAAGGCAATGGCACCCCATTCCAGTACTCATGCCTGGAAAATCCCATGGATGGAGGAGCCTGGTAGGCTGCAGTCCATGGGGTTGCTAAGAGTCGGACACGACTGAGCGACTTCACTTTCACTTTTCACTTTCATGCATTGGAGAAGGCAATGGCAACCCACTCCAGTGTTCTTGCCTGGAGAATCCCAGGGACGGCGGAGCCTGGTGGGCTGCCGTCTATGGGGTCACACAGAGTCAGATACGACTGAAGTGACTTGGCATAGCATAGCATAGCATATTGGATATATTATTGACAGTAAAAATAAAATCAACAGACAGAAATCAGTTCCATTTCTATACACAAACATTAAACTTGGAGAAAGCGGTGGCACCCCACTCCAGTACTCTTGCCTGGAAAATCCCATGGACGGAGGAGCCTGGTAGCCTGCAGTCCATGGGGTTGTGAAGAGTTGGATACGAATGAGCGACTTCACTTTCATTTTTCACTTTCATGCATTGGAGAAGGAAATGGAAACCCACTCCAGTGTTCTTGCCTGGAGAATCCTAGGGATGGGGGAGCCTGGTAAGCTGCCATCTATGGGGTCGCACAGAGTCAGACACCACTGAAGCGACTTAGCAGCAGCAGCAGCAGCAACATTAAACTATCTGAAGAAGAAATTAAGAAAGCAATCCCACTTACAATTGCATCAGAACAATAAAATAGTTAGAAATAAATTTAACCAAGGAGGTATGAGACAGGTACAGTGAAAATTATAGACACTAATGAAAGAGATTGAAAAAGACACAAATAAATGGAAAGATATACTGTGTTTTTAAATTGGAAGAAATAATTATGAAATGTCCATACTACCCAAAACAATCTACAGATTCATTGCAATTGCTATCAAACTTCTAATGTTATTTTTTTACAGAAATAAATAGAAGAAACTATCCTAAAATTTGTATAGAACCAAAAAATATCCTGACTACCCAAATAAATCCTGAGAAAGAACAAAAATGGAGGCATCACACTTTCTGATTTCAAAGTATATTATAAGACTATAGTAATCAAAACAATATAGTATGGTATAAAAACAGGCACATAGGCCAATGGAACAGACTAAAAGCCCAAACATAATCCCACTCATAAGCAGTCAACGGATTTTTGACAAAGGAGCCAAGAACACAAAGTGGAGAAAAGACAATCTCTTCAATAAATTCTGCTGGGAAAACTGGATAGTCACATGCCAAAAAATGAAACTGGACCCCTATCTTAAACTACTCACAAAAATTAACTCAAGATCCGTTAAAGTCTTAACATGTAAGACCTAAAATTGTAAGACTTGTGGAAGAAAACATAGTAAAAAATATTCTTAACCCTGATCTTGGTGATAATTTCTTCAAGGAATTATTAAGAAATTATTAATAAGACAAAAACAGAGGAACAAAACCTAAAATACATGAATGGGATTATATCAAACTAAAGGGCCTCTGCACAGCTAAGGAACAGCAAAAACTGAAAAGGCAACCTACAGATTGGGATAAAATATTGGCAAACTATATGTATGAAAAGCAGTTGATATCCAAAATATATAAGAACTCATGCAACTCAATCACAAAAGAGTAAATCAACCAATTTAAAAATGGGCAAAGGATTTGAACAGACATTTTTCCAAAGAAAACATACAAATGACCAATAGGTATATGAAAAATTGCTCAATATCACTAATCATCAAGGAAATGCAAAACAAAACTACGCCATCACCTCACATCTATCAAAATGACTATCAAAAAGACAAGAGATAACAAGTGTTGGTGAAAATGTGGAGAAACAGGAATCCCTGTACACTGTTGGTGGGAATGTACATTGGTGGAGCCACTACTGAAAACAGTGTGGTGGTTCCTCAAAAAATTAAAGATTTAACTATCACATGATCCAGCAATCTTACTCCTGGGTATATATCCAGAGAAACTGAAAGCAGTATATTGAAGAGATATCTGCACACCTATGTTTATTGCAGCATTCTTCACAATAGCCAAGATATGGAAACAACCTAAATGTCCCTTAACAGATGAACAGATAAGTAAAAAAGTATGTATACCACAGGAGAACATTATCCAGCCATATAAAAGAAGGAAATCCTACCATTTACAACAATATGGAAGAACGTGAAGAGTATTAAGCTAAAGTGAAATAAGTCAGACAAACAGTATATGGTACAATTTATATGTGGAATCTTAAAAAAAAAAAAAAGCAACTTTAATAGAAACAGAAAAAGAAAGGTGGACCCCAGGGACTGGGGAGATAAGGAAATGAGGTTGATATAAGTCAAAGGATACAAATTTTCTGTTATAGGAATAGTAAGTTCTGGAGATCTAATATACAGTGTGGTGATTATAGTTAATGATTCGGTATTGCACACTTAAAATTTACTGAGAGTAGATCTCAAGCATTCTCACCACACACAAACAGAAAAAAGTTGATTATGTGAGGTGATGTATATATTAATTATCTTAATTCTGGTAATCATTCCACAATGTATGTGTATATCAAATCATCACAGTATAAACTTTAAATACATACAGTTATATTTGTCAATTATTCCTTAATGAAGTTAGAAAAAAATTACTTTTTCTACCAAAAATTAAAAATGTTTACTTTTTCCTGGTATTTTATAGCAACTCAGAATTCTGAATTATTTCAAGATTATTTATTGAGACTAATAACAGTGCTGAGCCACAAATCATCTGCTATTCTTTCCCTTATCAACATGTTTGCCACCTATAACCTAACGTTTATTAGTCCCACCTTTGGGGTAGAATAATGGCTGAATGATGAATTGTAAATTAGCTTTTTCTTCTTCTCACTAACATCAGGGATCATAAATAGACTTGAAATTTCCCAAAGCATTCTAAATGGACAATACTGTTAGTACATAAATTACAACTCTTAATCAAAAAGCTCTATTTTGAACTTAATATTGATAATCAGAGACTTTTTCAATAAGGGAAACATGACCATTCATTAATTCAACAACTATTTATTGCATACCACAGAGTATCCAGAAAGTGAGTTAGTCGTGTCCAGCTTTTTGTGACCCCATGGACCATAGCCCACCAGGCTCCTCAGCATGGAACTCTTGAGGCAAGAATACTGGAGCGGGTAGCGATTCCCTTCTCCAGGGATCTTCCCAACCCAGAGTTGTGAACAAATCAGATAGCCAGTACTCCATGGAACCTAGCACTCTTGTGATTCAGGAATGGTATGAAATGATCCTGACTTACTACTCTCAAAGTTCCTTCCGGTTTATCCTGTCAAGAATTGCACATTAGTATTCCCTGAACCCTATTTTTGTCAGTACATTTTCTTGTTCAAAAAGCTAAGGAAAAATAAAAACTGAAAAGGTGACCTAAAGAATGGGATAAAATGTTTGTAAACTACATCTGATCAGCTCCACTGCAAACTCCTTAGCATGGCATTTAGGGCTTTTTATGATCTAATCCAAGGCTATCTGTTTTGAATTTTCTCTTATTACTGTACTTCCACCCTTTCACTTGTAACTCTATTTCAGACAAATTTATCTACTTTGCTTCCTATGATTATATCTTTTGGTCCTCCATCTCTAAATCCTAAAAAAAGACTACCTTAATCAGAAATGGAAATTGGCTAGTGTTGATGGAAAACTTTTAAATGTAAAACTAAGAACAAAGCACAAATGGGGTTTTATTCTTTCTCTTAGATAGCTTTTTGTCTTCTCTCTAGCATAACAAGACTGAATATTAATCAATGCCTCCTGGAACCGTTTCTGCCACACATAAACTGCCTTTTATTTTTTAAACATTTTGTTTCTTTCTTTGCTCAATTTAATACTCAAGGTTGTGGTGGATCATTCAACATTAAATTTCAAACTTTCATTGTATTGCAGTGACTAAAATTGTATTTAAAGCCTTCAGTATTCAAATTTTGCCAGACTAGAAGCTATATGAGGACAAGGGCTGTGACTATTTGATCTTGTCAAGTGCTGTTATCTCTAGCAGAAAAGAATCCATAAATATTTTTATTAAATCAATAGATCCCATTTTCTCTCTAAAACACTCCTCCCTCAATTTTTATTTAATGAAACATTATTTAATACCTAATTTGAATCAGGCAGGTACTGTATCAATCTATAATAATGCAAAGATAAAAAACAAATATTTAAAAAGTTAACAGTATATTTTAATAAGGTGAATGGAATATAAACATTTCTTTTCCCATGTTTCAATAAAAGTTTATTTAAATCTTCATAATAATTCTAAGCACAGCCTTCAGTGCTATGTCCAGTTTCAAAAAATGTTTGCATTTTTCCACCCACAACACTCTAAATACTCAATGATCAGGACCAGTCTCTTCTCTTTGAATTTCTTTAGAATTTTTTAGGCAATATTTTACACATGCTAAGTCCCTAAGACACTAAGAGTGTCCGAATCTGCAATGCTATGGACTGTAGCCTGCCAGGCTTCTCTGTCAATTATATTCTCTAGGCAAGAATACTAGAGTGGGCTGCCATGCCCTCCTCCAGAAGATCCACCCAAGCCAGGGATCGAACCCACTTCTCCTGTGGCTCCTGCATTGCAGGTGGATTCTTTACCGCTAAGCCACTGAGGAAGCATATATGTTCAGTTCAGATCAGTTCAGTCGCTCAGTCGTGTCCAACTCTTTGCGACTCCATGAATCGCAGCACGCCAGGCCTCCCTGTCCATCACCAACTTCCGGAATTTACCCAAACTCATGTCCATCAAGTCAGTGATGCCATCCAGCCATCTCATCCTCTGTCATCCCCTTCTCCTCCTGCCCTCAATCCATCCCATCATCAGAGTCTTTTCCAATGAGTCAACTCTTCTCATGAGGTGGCCAAAGTACTGGAGTTTCAGCTTTAGCATCATTCCTTCCAAAGAAATCCCAGGGCTGATCTCCTTCAGAATGGACTGGTTGGATCTCCCCGCAGTCTAAGGGACTCTCAAGAGTCTTCTCCAACACCACAGTTCAAAAGCATCAATTCTTCGGCGCTCAGCCTTCTTCACAGTCCAACTCTCACATCCATACATGACCACAGGAAAAACCATAGCCTTGACTAGATGGACCTTTGTTGGCAAAGTAATGTCTCTGCTTTTGAATATGCTATCTAGGTTGGTCGTAACTTTCCTTCCAAGGAGTAAGCGTCTTTTAATTTCATGGCTGCAGTCACCATCTGCAGTGATTTTGGAGCCCAGAAAAATAAAGTCTGACACTGTTTCCACTGTTTCCCCATCTATTTCCCATAAAATGGTGGGACCGGATGCCATGATCTTTGTTTTCTGAATGCTGAGCTTTAAGCCAACTTTTTCACTCTCCACTTTCACTTTCATCAAGATATGTAGTTGATGCTAAAAAAAATTTTGTTGAACTGAACAATTTTGGCGATAAAAATAACTAACATATGCAAAACCCTTATATCATAAACGTATAATGCCACATAGTAAACTTCACACTTAATAGTCACATATACAACTTCAGCTTATATTTGTGATTTGTTTTCCATTTTCTGCTATTTTACTTACAGAGTAAGAACTTTGCCTTAGAAACCTAGGATCCTGCATCCAGGTCATTCTTTTCAGTAGATTTGCCAACTGCCCACAGCCCACAACATATATTCTGCATTACTGCATCCCCAAGCTGAACTTTATTGGAAGCTAATCCCAGAGAGGAGTGTTCTTGTCTCACTCTTCACCATTTTCGTTATAGCTTATCTTTTTCCTAATTCATTCACTAGGTAATGATTTATAGAACAGACCTTAACTCAGTCATATTGATCTGCCTCTTGTGGTTATTATGATGGAGTCAAATTTTACTGCATTTTCAAGATTAAGATTCTATGTAGCCCTATCAAGTTTCCAAGTAATACTTTCAATGGCTTTTGATTCAGTGTAATTTCCTTTTTATACAGCAGTGGTCTTACATGTTTAAAAGAGAAACAGAATACCTAGGGAGTGACATTTTAAGTAAATGAAGGCCCTTATTAGAAATAAAAACAATTGTGTCAGTCCAAGTTGATACATGGGTTGTACTTGTGGATGGGATTATAATTCATTTTTTAAAAAGAATGATTTTATATTAGCATGTCCTGGCATTTACAAGGAGGTGAGGTGATAGTTATGCATTTGCATATAAACAAAAAATTAACACAAAGCTAAGCTTGTTTCACTGTTACTTTATTTAATGTACTACATTAAACTTTTAATTTGGGAAAAAAATACCTCTGCAAATCATCAGTCTCTGAATCAGGTCCCCAAGCTACTAGCCATCTCAACAAAGGCTCTTCTAATACATCAGTAATGTGTGGGCATTATTAGAGGGAATCTTCCTCATTTTTCAATAGCTTCACTTTAAAATATATTTATATGCCTACTCTTTAGTCTCAAAGACTGGTCTCTCCTCCTTTCAAAGGTCATCCCCTCCACTTGTTCTCTTAATAGTTTTCTCTTTTGTTCAATCTCTCCTCTGTCAATTTCCTCATCTCTACCTTGTCTTCAAGCTCTCCCTGTCCAAAGGATACCCCCTATTTTTGCTTATTAATTTATGTATACATTGAATTATCCAACAAATTCACTTTGATCCTGTATTGTTTCTCATGGACAAGTTATGCTTCTGAACTTCTTTTCATGGCTAGATCAAACTGCCTTTGTTTTTAAATTACCCTCTTATTCCTACGGATAATCCCCTAGTTCTATTATACTCCTGAAATTGCATTCTTGAAGATTTCAGTCTTGGTGCTCTCTTTCTGATCAAATTCAAGTAAGCTTTCAGGTTTTGTAACCCTCCGTCTTTCTGAAATTCCTGGGAGATTTGATTATAACCAATGTTTTCTGCTTCTGTAATATTACCCCACCTCTCTATAATCATTGGCATCTCTTTCTATTCAAACATTCACTAGAAATAAAGTATCTTAACTATTTGCTGTGTGTTTTCTTATTTTTCTTGCGCATGGTTTTCCACTGTCTTCCCACATCTTTCATTATTAGGTGCATCCTGTTAATGTAAAAAGTAGGTTATTAAGAAAGAAACTGATAACTGTGATTCTCATTTTTTTTAACTTCTAATCCTTTAAGTAAGTGCTTTGTTGTGTTTCTAAATATCTTTTTTGACCTCAAGAGAAACGGGGAATAGTAGCTTTGGTGTTTCCTGCTCACAAAGAAGATATTTTTTGAGAGAAAAGGAGATGGAGCAGGACTGACCAGAAGGAAGCTGAAGCACCTCAAAGCAAGCCTTGTAGGTGGCTAGACTCAGTCCCTGATTCCAGATGGCACCCCCTCGTAGGCCCATGATGAGCAGATAGGATGAAGGCTGAGAGGGCATCTCTGAGTGCATTTGTGTTGTGGGTATCAGGGCTCAAGAACAGCATCATATAATGCGTGCTTGTGAGTGTGCTAGGTCACTTTGGTCGTGTCCAACTCTTGCAATCCTATGGACCTGTAGCCCGCCAGGCTACATTGTCCATGGGATTCTCCAGTAAGAATACTGGAGTGGATTGCCATGCCCACCTCCAGGGGGTGTTCCCAACCCAGGGATTGAACCTGCATCTCTTACATCTTCTGCATTGTCAGGCGGTTCTTTACCACTAGTGCCACCTGTGAAGCCTGCATCACATAGCAGAAAAAGAAAAGAAGCAGTATTGACCCTCTCAAATTAAGAGCCTAGTTTCTCCCCAGTTTTTCAGGGGAAATATGCTCATGATTCTTTTACAATGACATTAAAGGGGGGCTTGGGAAGCCTCAGTAGTAACTGAGGTTGAGTTTTCTGCCCACCAGACAGATAAGAAATCAGAGAGGATCAAATTTCATTTAGAGATATAGTTATGTTGACTCTCAGGGCAACATTAATTCTCTGAATTTATATTACCTGCTTTGACCTCTCTCCTGAATTTCAGTTCTGATTGCAGAATCTACATTTTCTCTCGCATGCTACATTATGACCTCTAAATCAATTTATCTTACAGTGGGGTTAGATTTTAGGTTATAAATAACACTGCAAAGAACATGCCTAGGACCATGTCTTTCTTCTAGATTATTTCCATAAGATAAATTCCCAGAAGAGGGCTCACTAGGTCAGGGTCAGAGTCAGATGGAAGGCAAGAGTTCAATAAGAGACTTGCTGCGGTAAGACGAATTGTTTATTGTACATGGAAAACTAAAATGAATAAAAAAGAAGCCTTGGGGAGAGAAATCTATGTTGCTCTCTTTTCTGTTTTTGCCCTTACACTCTCTCACAGGCCAGTGTCTTAGTTCTCACCTTTATCTCTCTACCTCGGTGCTTCCTCACCTGTTGGCATTCTTTTGCGGTGAGGGGTGGGGGAGGGATCTTTCCTGTGCCTGGGAGGATATTTAACAGCATCCCCAGACTCTACCTACCAGATACCAGTAGCAAACAAACTCCTTCCAAGCTGTAACAATCTAAGATGTTTCCAGATAGTGTCAAATGTCCCCTAGCGGTGAACCACTATACTACATTTCTTTAACTCAACCATTTTAACACAAAAGATACTTTGGCACAGCTATTTATTTCGTTTTTTTTTTTTTTCTTTGATGTATGGAACTTCAATGCATCCTGAAAAACACAGTTATAAAACTTGTTTTTAATAAATGAAAAAAACTGAAGTACTGTTGATATCAGATCACTATATCTTGAAAACTTATTAGAACCCTTGTTGTTATTTAGTCGCTAAGTCGTATCCAACTCTTTGCGACCCCATGGACGGTAGCCTGCCAGGCTCCTCTGTCCATGGGATTTCCCAGGCAAGAATACTGGAGTGGGTTGCCATTTCCTTCTCCAAAGGTGTACTTTAAAGGAATTGAAATGTTCCTTTAACATGATAGTTCACAAGAGTGACCCATGGAGTAGTGTGAGAAAAGGCACAGTCAAGGATCTCTTAGGGGAGCATAGATAGATGCTAGAAAATTTCTCCACCACTCTGGGAAGCTTATATATTAGGAAGCAGTACATTGACTTTAGGACTTCTCTGATGGCTCAGACAGTAAAGAATCCACCTGCAATGTGGGAGACCTGGGTTCGATCCCTGGGTTGGGAAGATCCCCTGGAGAAGGGAATGGCAACCCATTCCAGTATTCTTTCCTGGAGAATCCAATGGACAGAGGAGCCTGGCAGGCTACAGTCCATAGCATCGCTAAGACTCAGACATGACCGAGTACTATTGACTTTACAGATTCAAGTGTTAGTCGCTTAGTCATGCCTGACTCTTTGTAGCCCCATGGATTGCAGCCCACAGGGTTCGTCTGCCTATGGGATTTTCCAGGCAAGGATACTGGATTGGGTTGTCATTTCCTTCTCCAGGGGATCTTCCCGATCCAGGGATTGAAGCTGGGTTTCCTCCACTGCCGGCAGATTCTTGACCGACTGAGCTACGAGGAAAGCACTATAGATTCAAATACCATACAAACTTAAAGAGTTCAGAGTATTAAGATTCTCTAAACCTGGAATAAAATATAGAACAGGAATTATGTGTAACCATACATGTAAATTCTGACTCCATGATGGCCAGTTTCTCTGCTTCATTTTTGTGGGTAAAATGGAAAAAAGCTCCAATGGATTGGGCATTAGGGATCTAGAACTCTCTTCCGGTACTGACAGATTTTTCTCAACACCACAATGCTTGAGCACTGGTTTCACTACCTCTGTTTACTCCCTCCAATGGGCTGAGCGAAAAATCATCATCATTATCACTAAAGGAAGGGAAGCACTGAGAAAGAAGCCAACCCACAAATATAACAGCTTAAATGCTAACCAGCTTTGTGGTTGTTTGTGATGAATAACTATTTTCAGATTGCATTTCAGCCATTTATATTAAAATGCTATATCAGTGCAAAATAACAGAGTTGCTGTAGGCTGCCACCCAGCTGCTCATTTCCCTGTCAGAAGCTGTTTCTTTTCAGATATAATCTGGTAAGAGGCAACTTGCCACCTTATACTGGTAGATGTCAAAAGGAAAGACATTTCACACACACACACCCGCAAAGCATTATTGCTGGGAAAAACAGTTCAAGTTGATAAAATAAACTTTAAATAAGAGGTTCTCTTGTACAAGGATCTGATTTGGCTCTTTTTTTAATCTCTAATATCTATAATACAACCATGAATAGGATACATGTTTAATGTACATTTACTAGGTCAAATGCCATCTAGTCAAACAGATGATTGACAAGATTTTTTTTCATTCTTGTAGCTTTCTCTACCTGCTGGGCAGTTTGGTTATCCCTTTCCCCTCCTAGTTTCCCAGGTGGCACAGTGGTAAAGAATCTACCTGCCAATGCAGGAGACATGGGAAACTTGGGTTCAATCCCTGGACCAGAAATATCCCTTGGAGGAGGAAATGGCAACCCACTCCAGTATTGTTGCCCGGAAAATTCCATGGACAGAGAGGGGCCTGGCGGGCTACAGTCCATGGGATGCCAAAGAATCAGACATGACTGACCATAAACACACACACACACACACACACTCCCCTCTTAACTTCAATGCAAACTCATAACTTTATCCCAAGATAATTCCTTCTTCAGATACCTGTATTTAATGGAAAATTAGTTTACTCAATTAACCAAGAATAAAACCTCAGTTGAATTTTATTTTTCCCAATCACTTTGTCTTATTTCTCCTCTAAAATTACTCTCAGATCTAACTACCATGGTTCCATCCTAATTGTAGTGTGTACAATGGATGTTCATGGACCTGGACCCTAGTTATGAGTAGTGGGACTCTGAGCAAGTCTCTTGGTTTCAATAGTTAGTTTCTTTTTCAGACTGTAAAGGGGTTACTCCTGATCCATGTTTTACAAACAGCAAGTCACAACTTACTAGAAAATCTTAAAATAAATACAATGTATTTCCATCAGCCTCTCTAAAATTTAAAAAGAGCAGAGCAAAAAAATGTCAAATGTCATCATAAATACTAAGGATAAACACTGTTCTATTAAACATTTTTGTTTGTTTTGTAATTATGTGTGTATGTAAAACATTTCCTATCTATGGCTCACAGTAAAAACAAACAAACAAACAAAAAAACTTGAAAGCCAATGCGCTAGATGGTTTGAAGATCCTTCCATTGATAAATTATAAGATTTTATTCTGGGCCTTTACCATTTCATGCTGACAAAGGTCCATCTAGTCAAAGCTATGGTTTTTCCAGTAGTCATGTATGGATGTGAGGGCTGGACTACAAATAAAGCTGAGCACCAAAGAATTGATGCTTTTGAAGATGTTGGAGAAGACTCTTGAGAGTCCATTGGACTGCGGAGATCCAACCAGTGCATCCTAAAGGAAATCAGTCCTGAATATTCATTGGAAGGACTGATGCTGAAGCTGAAACTCCAATACTTTGTCCACCCGATACAAAGAACTGACTCACTGGAAAAGACCCTGATGCTGGGAAAGATTTAAGGCAGGAGGAGAAGGGGACGACAGAGGATGAGATGGTTGTATGGCATCACCGACTTGATGGACATGAATTTGAACAAACTCCGGGAGTTGGTGATGGACAAGTAAGCCTGACATGCTGCAGTCCATGGGTTTGCAAAGAGTTGGACATGACTGAGCAACTTAACTGAACTGAACCACTTCATGAACAGATTATTTCAATAGCCTTCTAACTATTGCCTTGCCTAGAGTCTCTTCCCCTTCCAATCCATCATGTACACTACTGCTAGACTGCTCCTATATAGCTCTTTTCAAGTGTAATTCCTTGGATCAGAATCCTTAGATCATTTCCTTTTGGAAGAAATTTCCGTACTTAGGATCAAAAGTTCTTCCCCATCCACTTCCTCCCTATCCTTATAATCTAATCCTACACTGTTCTATATGATCTCTGGGTTTCATCAAATCTATCTATTTATCATCTCCTGAATATCCTTTCCAAATTGCCACCCATAAGACTGGCCCCACCCACCTTCCCAGCACTTTTCCCCCTTACAGGTATCCTAAGCTTATTTTTCCAGATAAGCTCATTTTGCAAGTTGAAGAAAAGGCCTGGTAACATTTTGATCAGGATTATTTTGATAAGGACAAAATTAATTTGGACAGAAAGCTGTGCCATATTGAATCTTTCTAACCTACAAACAATACATGTCTCTCCAGGTTTTCAAGCCTTCTTTTATGTCTCCTTGGTAGTTTTTTAAATTTTTCTTCAAATATATTCCCGGAAATCACATTGTATCTGGTAAGCACTTAATAAGTATTTGTTAAGGACAAATTTATTAACTTTAAATGATGAATTCATACCTATTTTGGTTGATATGCTGTTCATTTTAATTCATTCAACCTAATACTAAGATTTAAAGTTAAAAAAAAAAACACTTTAAAATGAAAATGATTGGTTAAAACCACTGATAAATATATTTAGAAAAGGAAAGTGCCTTGGATGTAAATTCAGTTTACATCCCAGTTCTCAAACTGGGATTCACTTTTACTACTCTCAGCTAGTGCTTAAAAAAATAGTCAGAAAAATTTGGTAAAGACAGGCAGTAAAAAATCCACAAAAACCTAGACCTTCCTGGTACTACCACTGACTTACTCTTCCTCAGAAGGTTGATTATTTGTCATTCTGTATTCCTTTTCTTTCTATACATTTTAGATAGTCATAAGATCTGTCTCCCTTTCAATGCCCCTGAGTACTCACTGTTAAACTGAAACTAATAAATGTCTTTGATATTAGGAGTAGGTTTTATACTCTTAGAGACAGATTAGATGACTATGGGGAAGACCACAGTGATGAAGATTTGCAGAAAAGATCTTGGAATGGATCCGCAATAAGTAGCATAACTCTTCCCCACCTGGGTCAGGAGAAGTTTGAAAATGAAGCAAAGAGTAAATATGGGAGCCAAGATAGTACACTTGTTATGGATAGAGGCTAGTTGAATGACTTTTTTGGAGCTGTGATTAAATTTGAATGATACTAAGAGCATTTTTATTTTTCCAGCTTTCCCTAGAACTATGATTCACCTTCTTTTATTATTAAAAAAAAAAAATAGAAGAAAAGACTATGGCATTATCACAGGGGTCCACATACAAGCAAGATCATCTCAGAGGACTTTTCAACTTTTGAATCTTGTGGTTGTAAAATCCATTATCATCCGATTGCATAAAAATAACACATAAATGTTATAGACCATAAAGCTTGAAGTGTGGTTGTAAATTATATAAGCATATCTGTACTATACATATTCATGTTGGGATGCATTCAAATGATGAAAAATATTCTTTGCTCCATTGCTGCACTGAGTTTCTTTTCTAAAATATGTTCTGGAGTCATCGGCAGTGTCTCCTCTTTTGCAAATGACTAATGTGAGAAGGTAACTTTGGAAATTGCATTGCAATGTAATCATCCATATTGTGTATTGTAGATAAAATTGATTAGAATAATATTGAAAATCCCCCAAGGGACTCTACAATTATAAGTCAAGTCCCAACTGGAAAAGGTTTTTTGAAAAGTTGGCAGATGTCTTAATGAAAATGAAGCATTGCAGTAATATATTAGGGCAATTTGTTCATTATTGACAAGCAAATCACTAAACTATATAAATTACTGGATTAGACAGGCAGAATTACTTTTCTTTCAGTGAATGGTTAATCAAATATTACTTTAAAATGCTCATTTGTTTAAGTTTTTGATATGCATATTTGTAGACAAATGATTGCCCTTTACTTAGAGCTCCAAGTTGGCTTTAGATGCTGAAAATCCAAATATTTGAATTTACATCTATTAGGAACCAAATGCAATCATAAGATTGAAGTCTACCTTTCATAATCCACAGTAAAATACATAAAAACACCCAAATTTTGTATTTCTTCTTAACAAATCCATTTACTTGGCATTTCTGTTTCCTTTTTTTCCCCCTGTTTTTAAGCAGATTTTCATGAAAGAACAACACTGAAATAAATCCTTGAGGAACAGATAGAGTCGGTTAACAAGTGAAGTAATTATATGTCATTATTCCACATGCTGGGGGGTTGTAAATGATTTAAAAGTTTGTTTGTTTTCACATTTGTTTCCAAGGACTTGACCAAGCACAGAAGCTCTATATATTTATATCAGCAACTAGGGTGAATTTATTCTAATAGATATTTATTCTAAGAACAGGGATCTTTCTGTTTCATACTGCACATGAATATTAAATAAACTACCTGCTGGCAACTACACAATATTTTAGTCTCTAATTTTAAAAGTACACTGTATTTTAATACCTATTTTTAAACAGATATCAATTTTTATGGAGCTGTACATGAGTTGTTGATGGATAAATCACCCAAGCATGGTTAAAGACAGCCTAATCTCCAGCTGGTACCAGATCCATTTAATTGTATCATCTGACCTCACCTCACCTGAGCCTGCATTAAACTCATAATACAGTTCAAGTGTAAAAATGATATACTGTTTGTTCGCCCTGTTTATAGAGGGGCAAACATACAGTTAAATTCATATGTTTAAAATTAGTGTAGTCATTTGAAAAGGTTGAGTTAGATCAAACTGCCTCTCAGCATTTTCTCTTTTTTTTTATTTAAATGACTAGGCCTCCATCACCAGATGTGAGCGGCTGTTAAGAAAGTTGTAGCAGCTTTTCTTGGACACCCAGAAGACTGCTCCCCTCCATCAAACACAGAGAGCTTTCAAGCATCATTTAATAATGGAACAGTGCATTTTTTTTTAATGTGTTAGCAAGCAATAGGACAGAAACTTAAGGGCGTTCTAAATCCTTCACAAATGTAATATTTTGAAATGGTCTAAACACCAGCTCTTGAGTTTACCTCTATTTTCATTAGGGTGAAATGCTGTCTTTAGATTCTATGGTAGCTTTATTTTCACAAATTACAGTCCCCAGGTTTTCTCTGTTTAAAGTGTCAAGATGTTTTCTGTGGTGGTGGTGGTGGTTGTTGTTTTTATTTATCCTTCACCAGCCAGCCAGGCTTCCCTGGTAGTTCAATCCATAAAGAATCTGCCTGCAATGCAGAAGACGTGGCTTCAATCCCTGGGTCGGGAAGATCCCCTGGAGAAGGAAATGGCAACCCACTCCAGTATTCTTGCCTGGAAAATTCCCATGGACAGACGAGTCTGGTGGGCTACAATCCATGGCGTTGCAATAGTTGGACACAACTTAGAGACTAAACCACAACTCAATTAGCCAGGCCTATATTGATCTTAGGACTTCCCTGGTGGCTCAGACAGTAAAGAATCTGCCTGCAATGTAGGATACCAGGGTTTGATGCCTGGGTTGGGAAGATCCCCTGCAGAAGGGAATGGCAACCCACTCCAGTATTCTTGTCTGAAGAATTCCACGGATAGAGAAGCCTGGCAGGCTATGGTCCATGGAGTTACAGACTGGAACACAACTGAGAGAATTTCATTTTCACATTGATCTTAACAATGTTTGGAAAAGGCAAATTGAAAATGGTACGGCTTTTGAATTCCTGTTCAAAGGAACAATTATCTAATACTCATCACAAATAATATTTATTGAGAGCCTACAGTGAATGAGATAGATATTATGTTGAGTCCCTGCAACATGTAACCCACTGGAATGTGTGTGTGTCTCTCTCTCTCTCAAGTGAAGTTCTCATCTTTTTTACTCACCACTGAATCTTCCTGCCTGAGAGAGTGCCTGGGAGGAGACAGATGCTCAGTGACTAAGTAGAGAATCAGTGAATAAATGAGTCAATGAATGCATTATCTCACTGAATTTCTACAACTAGCCTATGCAGTAGGAAATATATTTATTCCCATTTTACAAATGAGCAAACTAAAGTTTAGAGAAATTGAGTAAGTTGACCAAGATCACATCTATTTAGTGGCAGAGCCAGAATTTGAAGATCTGTCTGTTTTCAAACTTTGTTGTGATTCAGAACCTCCTTCAAGCTTGTTAAAACCCAGATTATTAACTCTCCTGCCCCACAGAGTTTCTGTTTCACTAAGTTTGAAATGGAATTTCAGAATTTGCTTTCCTAATAGGCTTCTCTGGTGGCTCAGACGGTAAAGCATCTGTCTGCAATGCAAGAGACCCGGGTCCGATCCCGGGAAGATCCCCTGGAGAAGGAAATGGCGGCCCACTCCAGTATTCTTGACTGGAAAACCCCATGGATGGCGGAGCCTGGTAGGCTACTGTCCATGGGTCGCAAAGAGTCGGACACGACTGAGCAAAGGGAAGAAGAACAGGTTCCCAGGTGCCGCTGAAACTGCTGATCCTGGCACCACAATTTGAGAAACATAGGCCCTGTGATTCACCTGAGTATTTCAAGTAAAATAAATATAAGTATGTTCAGATCTACTTTTGTATGTGATAGCATAATCATTTGTTTTTAACAAAATGAGCTCTTTCTCTACGATACATGATACTGTCCTTTCCCACATCCGAATGCACTCCCCCTAGTTCACTGCAGCACGTGCAGTGGGTTCTAAACATAAATATATTGAACATTTTGATTAATCTGATGGATATGAGTCTCTTCCCTGAACTAATTTTTATTCTTTTCCAGGGAGTTTTTGCAAAACTTAATTTAGATAGTATCAAATTGACTCCAGTATGATAAAAACATACCCAACATCTAGAGCAAGGTCAAAGTATCACAATTACTCTATTACTCTGCCCAAGAAACAAAGAAACAAACCAAACACAACACTATATTTAACTCTCCTAGGAAACATTTGCTGAATTTAATGTCATGGAAATATCTGGAAGATTATTTGTTAGATGTAGAAATGTTGAATTAGGATTTTGATCTTCACTGTCTAGTGTAGCCAAGTCCCTGGGAGGACCTAAATAATCTATTTCTTACCATGCATTTTTCTTAAATCCTTCAGGTAAAGTCAGATTTTAAAATCATAAAACCTATGATTAGTCATAGATTTATTCCCTGATGTCAATTCTCCCTAGCACACCCTATAGCCCTCATCTCTTTTTCCTGAATTACTGGAATCATATCCTTAATGGTTCTGCCACCTCAGGACTGGCCAGTCTCTCCACACATTCCTGCCAGTTATTTTCCAGGATACAGGCCTAATGACACATCCCCATAACCAACAACTCATCATAACATTTTTCAGGTCAAATTTATACTTATAAACTTTCACTAAAAAATCCTTTAGGATGTTTCTTTCTACAGCTCTCATCTCCCAACACTCCTTTCTGACACATATCCCTCCAACCAGCCTTACTGAAATTCTTGCAGATCCTCCAATGCATCATCTGTTTGGACATCCATCTCTTTTCTTCTACTTGAAAACTCCCTCCACGGCTCACATACCCACACACATACAGGCCCATACACACCTTTTGTCTACTCAATTTCTATTCATTCTTGAAAACACACAATCCAACTTCCACTTCTTCCATGACCATCACTAATTGCTTCTCCAATTTAAAAGTCTTGGCATTTGCTTCAACAACACCTTTGAATACACCTTCTATAGGACCTAACACTCCACACTCACAAAGCAATTTACTCTCTTTCCTCTTCCAGGCTATATATTTTAAAGAGATAAGTACCAGATCTTATATAACTGCAGATTTCTAGTGCTGGTAGAGAGTGTTGGGCTCCTTGTAGAGTTTCAAAAAATTGTTTAGTGAATGAATAAATAAAAGATAAGGAGGAAAGAAAGAAAGAAGGGAAGGAGAAAGAGAAGCAAGAAAGAAGGAGAAAGAAAGAAAGAGAGACAGACAGACACTAAGAGAAAGAAACTAAAATTGTGATTAAAAATCTCCAGTTAGTTGCTTCAGTTAGATTGAATATTTACTCTTTGGCCAAACCATATGTCACCAAAGAAAATGCCCTGGACATGGAATACCTCCTCAAGCAATTCTGAATAACCCTCTGGTCAGTCATCTGTAAAATGACAGGTTTCTTAAGGTACTTTCCAGTATAAATTTCTGCTATTATTAACTAGCTCAGATGGAAAAAGGGAATGAAATGAATGATCCCTTAAAACTATAGGAGTTAATATTTTCCCTTTGCTAACCTGAACATTTAAAGTGTTGAAAAAGATCTCAATCTGACTGAATAGTCACCTCCTATTCCTTGTATTTCATCAGAGTTTTATATAGTAATCTACGCTCTAAACTATTATGAGTTTAAGTAATTGAAATAGTATTAACTAATTTTGAAGATTAAAAGAAACTAGCAAATGGAAAGGTGTTGAGTCTTCAATCTTTAAGGCTGAATTAGTCTAATGGTTTTCAACTTTTAACCAATGACCCATTTTTTTAAAATGCAGGGTTTCCCTGGTGGCTTAGTGGTAAAGAATCCACCTGCTAATGCAAGAGACATGAGTTCCATGCCTGGTCCAGAAAGTTCCATGCCTGCTCCACATGCTATGGAGCAGCTAAGGCCGCGTGCCACAACTGTTGAGCCTGTGCTCTAGAGCCTGGGAACCACAACTCATGAGCACTCATGCCACAACTACTGAAGCCCTTGGGCCACAGAGTCTGTGCTCTGCAACAAAAGAAGCCACTGCAAATGAGAAGCCCCAGCACTGCAACCAGAGAGTAGCCCCTGCTCGCCACAACTAGAGAAAAGCCCGAGCTCAGCAATGAAGACACAGTGCCGACAAAAATAAATAAATAATATTATTTTTTAAATGCATGTAGCCAACATGGAAACTTGTAAATATTTCATCTGTGAGAGCTACTGCAGTGGTAATGTGTTGACTGGTTGAAGTGGTGGTCAGGGAAGGGTAGCCTGGACTCCTGAGTGCAGATATTGGCACCCTCTCAACGCCATCTCTGGGACACTACACAGGTGCTCTGCTTTTCACACCAGTGTCTGTGCCATGACATCCATGCATATCCCTAGGGCTAATCTGGGTTTACTGTGACAGTACAGGAGTTTTTAAAACCACATAAAAGAACTCTGCTCACTTATTCTTCTTCCCATTCTCTAACCAAGTATCACTCCATGAAAGAGTGAACAGCTTGACACTTAGCACTTTACAGAAGTGATTTATGGTTCTTGGGTCTTATGGATTTTGTCCCTCTGCAGCAGGTTTTCATTTTCAAGAAGTTGTATAAGTGATTAACTAATCATCGTAAATGCCTGCATTATATCTCAGAAATGATTCCAGGTCCTGTCATATCTGTGGCCAGGAGCAAGGCCTTACCATGGGATTCCTGGAAGACCAGAAGCAGGCCTGTAAGTGAAGTAAGCATGTCTGTGTTCAAAGGTTGCTTTTTCTCTATTGCTTTTGAACAAAGAGTTCATAGGAACTGACAGGTGGTGAATAATTCTATGGCCAGTAAGAAGAAGGAAAAATCTTATGTCTATTTTTTAAGTGTTTGTCTTTCCAAAAACCTTTTTAAATTTTATCTTTCTTTAGAACAACATCTTATGAGGCCAGCTTCACAGTGTTTTCAGATCTGTGACTTTCCCTTATCATTGATTTGTTTTGTGGCTTAGTCATTAAATCGTGTCTGACTCTTTTGCGACCCCATGGACTGTAGGCCACCAGGCTCCTCTGTCCATGGAATTTTCCAGACAAGAATACTGGAGTGGGTTGCCATTTCCTTCTCCAGGGTATCTTCTAGACTCAGGGATACAGCCCATGTGTCCTATGTTGGCAGATGGATTCTTTATCACAGAACCACCTGGGAAGCCCCACCATTGATTAGGTAAATCTAACAACAATATAAAAGAAATAATAACTACTGTAAAGAGAAACTATATCTACTCTATGTGTTCATAATATCAGAAAATGATGAAGATATTACCACAAATATTCAGGGTTAATTTTAGAGAAACTGGGTGAATGCCCAAGATTCTATGGATAACCTTCATATGTCAAGCTTAAGAGTCAGCAGTGATTTCTGGGAGTTCTTAAAAGTGTTTGGAAAGACAGAAATGACCACATCTAACCCATTTTATGGAAACTGCCAGTCCTTGTGAATATGTTTTAATAAAGAAAACAGATAGCATCTACGTATGCATGATATGCAGCTTCCCCAATGGTTCATTGGGTAAACAATCTGCCTGCCATGCAAAAGATGCAGGAGACTCAAGTTCAATCCCTTGGTCAGGAAGATCCCCTAGAGGAGGAAAGGGTAACCCACTCCAGTATTCTTGTATGGAAAATCCCATGGACAGAGGAGCCTAGAGGACACAGAGGAGCCTGGTGGAATACAATCTGCTGCTACTGCTGCTAAGTCGCTTTAGTCATGTCCGACTCTGTGCGACCCCACAGACGGCAGCCCACCAGGCTTCTCTGTCCCTGGGATTCTCCAGGCAAGAACACTGGAGTGGGTTGCCATTTCCTTCTCCAATGCATGCAAGTGAAAAGTGAAAGTGAAGTCGCTCAGTCGTGTCCAACTCTTACCGACCCCATGGACTATAGCCTACCAGGCTCCTCCATCCATGGGGTTTTCCAGGCAAGAGTACTGGAGTGGGGTGCCATTGCCTTCTACGAAGTTGCAAAGAGTCAGACACGACAGCATGAGCACAATACATGATATGGCATGCCCTGAATGCTTTCACATCTTTAATGAATTTAATTTAAAAAAAAAAACCCTATGAGTTAAGTACTACTACTAATCAAATTTTAAGAATGAGGAATCTGAATCACTGTGAGTGTATGTTACTTTCTCAGTATTGCAGAGTAATAAAGTAAAAACCAAGACACTAAGAGGCCTATGCCAACCCTCTGTAACACTATGTTACTCTGTCTGTTTCTGTTGCTGACATTGAATAGGAATCTCCACAGAAGGATAACAGGATGATAAACTCTAAGAAACTTCATACACCAAAATAACACCACTTTTGTCTGAGTGATCTTACATGACAGTAATTGTGGGGCCCTAATTATTTGGCAATCAATGGACCAAACCATTGAAATGTACTTTTAGAGCAGTCTTTCTAGTCTTCCCTTCCTCCTTTGAACTTTTTTGCTGATTTAGTCTTGAGATATAGTGACTGACAATTGGCTTATCCTTCCTGGTGTAATTTCTAAGAAGGTAGGGATAGTATCTTACTATGGTTCTCATCTCTGCTTTATCTGGACCATATCTTTCTAATATTAGAGGAAAAAAATGATCCTGTCTCATTATCCTCCACTAAATTTTCCAGTAGAATTAAGGTGTCAACTACAAATTGGCACTTACCGAGAACATTTGCCAGAGACTAAACAACAACAACCAACAACAACAAGGGCATTTGCCATCTGCCTCTGCAGAGATCGAACCCTGTGCTGCTGCAGCTGTCGACCTTCAACCCCCTCTAAGGGTAATTTGGGTGGAGAGTGAGGCACTCTGTGCTCCGGGGAACTGGTGGAACAGGTCTTTAGATAGCTACTTTCAGGAACTGATTTCATGATCCCAATCATTGCAACTGTTCATATCTAGAAAAGCACTAAATCCCTTCATGGTGACATCGGCTCCTCATGGCTAGCAGAAACCCTTTTGTAAAAGAAGTGCTTGATTGCATTGAACTCTCCCTTCACCAAAATATCATATATTGACCTCCCCCCACTCCCTCTTTTGAGCAGTCTCTCAGACCTATCTGAGGTGCTGTCTCCCAAGCTGCAGTCCTCATTTCGCCCTACATACAACTTCACTCACAACTCCATGTTGTGCATCTTTTTTAGTCAGCAAAGGAATACTTCTTTCCCTGGGCTAGTAAATGTTTAACCACCTGCTCTTTGGAGGAATTAAAAAAAAAAAAACTTGCTTGGTAGCATTTGTCAATTCCCGTGGTATAAATACTATTCCCATCACCAAATTCAAGTGACTAACCAACATGATGTCACTGGATACAGTGTTGGAAGAGATGCTAACAATGGGTTTTCCACCAGCTGCCAACCAGTACAAAGACTGCGTTAGCCATTCAGTGAAATGTAAGTCCCACTGAAGAGTAGAGAAAAGATAAACAAGGAAAAATATGAGTAAATACTGACTTTGGGGTTTCTATTTAACATCCTCTGGTCCCATGAAACTTCACAAGTAGCTTGGCTAGCTATTTCTTCTGTCGCCCTTTCAAAATATCTGTGATGACAGATCAAAGTGTTAATCTCCCTCTATTTTCACTTGACCAGTTTCACTAGCCAACTGTAAACTTTCTGAGGGCAGAGATTATCTTATTGCTATTTTATCCCCTGACTCTGCCCTAAAGAAAATTAAAAAAAAAAAAAAAGTTGAATGAAAGAAAAAATCCTTGAAAAATCTTGTTTCAGCCCAAGAGATTGTATCTATTTTTTTATTAGCAACTAGAGGTCATGAAGTGGCACCCCATTCCAGTACTCTTGCCTGGAAAATCCCATGGATGGAGGAGCCTGGTGGGCTGCAGTCCATGGGGTCACAAAGAGTCAGACACGACTGAGCGACTTCACTTTCACTTTTCACTTTCACGCATTGGAGAAGGAAATGGCAACCCACTCCAGTGTTCTTGCCTGGAGAATCCCAGGGATGGGGGAGCCTGGTGGGCTGCCATCTATGGGGTCGCACAGAGTCGGACACGATTGAAGCAACTTAGCAGCAGCAGAAGCAGCAGAGGTCATGAGTATACACCTGGATTTTGCCCTTAATGCAGAATTTGCCTGCTTTGTTGATTTATGGTTAATCCATAGCATTACCCTTTAACATAGTTATTTGTAGTTGGCGGTTATGTTCTGCAGACTTGTGAATAAGAAGCAATTAATTTTCCATACTTAACACTAATGAAATTTCATTTGAAATGAAAAGTAACTACAGAATTAGCATTTGCATCTACTTAGCAGGTTGTCTTCATTATGTAACAAACAGAAACAAAGTACTTGAAGTCCATCTTAGGCAAAGGCTTGAAAATGGAGTATAAAGAGCTAGATAAAGACTGACAGGCAGTTAGGCAAATACAAAGAGAAGACTAACTCAAATTATTATAAATGTATTTAAATAGCTAGATTATCAGTTTATTGCAGGTATACTGGATAATAGGAAAAACTGAATAATTTATTGAACATTCTCATATAAGCAATAAGACAAGAAGAAAGAGGTTATAGAGGAGGATATATATATATATATAAGCCATGAATAAATGAATTAGGCAGCAGAGATGGTGAAAGTTTTAGTAGGTTTGGACTAGGTTTTTTTTAAAAAAAGAAAAGAAAAAAATACTCAGTTTCTGTAAAGTCTTAAAATATCTGCCAGTGGAGAACAGTAGGGGAGAATGGCCTAGAATGGGATAGCTTTTCCTCATCTTTTTACAGCTAGTCATTTTTTTCAGAGACTAAAGGCAAGTCTTCGTCACACTACTATTTACTGAAAAGAATGAAAAAATAAGGAGGTGGTAATAGGGAAGAAGAGAAAGAGAGAAAGAAACAGTGCAAGCAAGCCAAATAAACATGTGCTTGAGGAAGATGTGCAAAACCTAAACTTCCTGGTGCTATTTTGTACATTTAGTGAAAAAAAAACAATTACTCATGTTCATTTTAAAAAAATAATTAACCCATTTCTTCCTTTACATCTATAATTAGATAAATGCCATGATTATTGTTTTATATAATATATATTTATTTTATTTATTATTTTATATAATATATGGGCTTCCCTGGTGGCTCAGTGGTAAGGAATCCACTTGCCAATGCAGTAGATGTAGGTTCAGTCCATGGGTCAGGAAGATCCCCTGCAGGAGGAAATGGCAACCCACTCCAGTATTCTTGCCTGGGAAATCCCATAGACAGAGGAGCCTGGCAGGCTACAGTCCATGGGGTTGCAAAAGAATTGAACATGACTTAGTGACTAAACAACAGCAAACAACAACATAATATATATTTCCATAAAATATTATTTTTAAAAATATACTGACTTTTAACTACAGATTTAAAAAACCCAACATACTATCACCATTTTCTCAATGAACAACCTTGATGCTGGCTAAGCAGACTTGGTTTCTGCAGGAGAGTCAGGCAGAAATGCTGGTAAATAAATGTTTGCTTTTTACTGAAAAGTAATAGGGATGGAGCCTCTGATGTAACTACAGACAGATTTTAGAACTTTAGAAAAAGATGGTTTCTGCACTTATGAATATTTTGGACAAGAAAGGATTTTTTGAAAATGAAATCATCAGCTTCAGTGCAATGTTCTCTAATAGTTCCCTTTAAAAGAGAGCAGGTGGCAGTGTCCAGTGACAAACACTGAGATGCAGTGAGCACTCCTGAAATCAAATTCAGTAGAAA
Source organism: Bos javanicus (assembly GCF_032452875.1). NCBI lineage: Eukaryota > Metazoa > Chordata > Mammalia > Artiodactyla > Bovidae > Bos > Bos javanicus. Next base: position 39,583,692 of record NC_083869.1, read on the forward strand.
ATACACATTTTCTTCTTGTATTAGTATGGTTGTGTTTGTGGCGCTGTGTACCTCTGTGTATCTTGCTAATTATATCATCTGTCCTATTCAACAAATGCAGAGAAATGGATGGTGCTTATGCATGTCTTTACTTTTAGCATTTACTTCTGGACAATATTGGCTCTGCTAATGAGATTTCCTGGATATTGTATCTTTCTGTCTTAGTGGGCTTTCCAGATACTAATATTTGTGTTTCTGAGCACCAAATCATTTTTCTTTAAGAATTTTAGAGTTTTCTAAAATCTTTAAAAATCCCTGACTTCTTGAACAGAATAGATATATTAACAGTTGCATCTTTCTATGACTCTCTCAATCAGTATCATCAGTAATGCTTACTGTTTGATTCTGTCATACAAAGATGTCCTCAAGGCTCACTATACACTAACGAGCCCCAATATACCATGTGTTTTGAGTTGTTTACTGATAGTTTTGTTGTTAATCATTAAGGCTGCCAAGTAGTAATATTCCCTCCATCATTGTTTGTTCTCTTTTGCTAAGACCTGAAATCAAACCATCATATTTATCAAAATAGTGTGCATAAAAAATGGCAAAGTAGAAAGTTTTTAGTTCACAAATTCTGACAGCATCTCTTTGCACCCAGATATGGGCTCACTTTTAGTTTCTTGGTTACCAGAGGGGTGAGGAGGGCCAAGATAGATGAAGAGGATTAGGAGGTACAAACTACTAGGTATAAAATAAGCTGCAAGGATGTAATGTATACAGCAGAAGGAATATAGCCAATATTTTATAAAAACTTTATGTGCAGTATAACCTATAAACATATTCAATCACTACACTGGAATCTAGCATAATATTATAAGTCAAATAAGTAATAAAAATAGAATCAACAAGGTATTTAGAATACCTACATTTGAAAAAAGGAGGTGTTTGATGTTGTAGGAAACTATGAGACTCCTAACAATATAAAATAAAAATAAAGTTCTAAATGAAAATCCGAGTCAAAGATACAAGGTTGTTCACAGTTCACTGGCTTTGTTTTTGGTCTTTTTTGGTCAACTGACATGATGGGGACTGGTGGAAATATCTTAGAGAATATGCTTTTTGTCTCTGTGTCTCTCTCTCATGCATACAACCATACATACCATCCACCACCCACATCTCTTGCATAGAGGGTAAGGAAGAATGTTCTTTCTATGTTTGTTTGTTTTTTTTAATAGTAATTTTTCTTGATGGTCTGCCCAGATTCCTTCTACATGTCAGGCCACGTGTACAATATGAAGCAATAGAGATAAAATCATGACAGATGTTCTGAATAAACTGAAGCTGCTGACCCTTTTACCACTTTCTCCTCCAGCTAGAGTTCCATGACAGAGAAGGATGAAAATTCACTAAGCAGAAAATCTCATTTAGGCCATGGAAATTTGAATGCAATTATAAATTTTTGCTTCATTTCTTTGGTTGAAATCCAACTTATATCAGAAATATCAGTGCAAATTTATTTAAAATAGACTATCTCTTTTTCATTTTTATTTATTTTTCCCCAACCAGAGATCAAACTGTCACCCCCTGAAGTGGAAGCACAGTATCTTAACCACTAAACTGCCAGGGAAGTCCCTCTACCCTTTTTCATAGTGAAAGGGGGAACTACTCATAATAACAAAGAGTCCTGGACAGAGGGTGTGTGATCACCCTACTCAAGTAACACATGATACTAAGTCAAGGCACAGACCCTCATTGACCACTTTGAAGACATGCTTAGTAAGACTATCTAAAACATCAGAGTTAAGTGTGGCAGAAATATTGGAGAAAATTCAAAATTGAAAATGTGGTATTTTGTTTGACCATGTATCATTAGTTGGTACATTTAAAAAATTATATTTATTTACCTTGAATGTATGTTATCCTATCTGATAGGATTATTTTAAAAATTAGCATATTAATAATAAGAAAGCTGCCTATTTTAATACATTCCCAGAGATATGGTCCTCGAAAAGAAATTTCTTCCCTAATGGTGGATATATATTCAATACTTAGATGCATTCTTTTGTTCTTTGTGCCTCTAACTTCCATCTCAGGGTAGCATTAAAGTTTGTGAATCAAATGACTATTTGACATGTCAAGTGAATCAAGTGAATTAAATGACTACTGGATATATATACCACATCTTTATCCACTCATGTGTCACAATGGAATACTACTCAGCCATTAAAAGGAACATAACTGGGTCATTTATAGAGACATGGATGGACCTAAAGACTGTCATACAGATTGAAGAACATCAGAAAAACAAACATCGTATGTTAATGCATATAGATCCCTGGGTGGGGAAGATCCCCGGGTCGGGAAGATCCCCTGGAGGAGGGCATGACAACCCACTCCACTATTGTTGCCTGGAGAAGCCCATGGACAGAGGAGCCTGCCGGACTATAGTCTAGAGGGTCTCAAAGTTAGTCTGACGTGACTGAAGCAACCTAGCATGCTTGCATGTGAAATCCAGAAAAATGATACAGATGACCTTTTTTCAGGGTAGGAGTGAGATGCAGATATGTGAACAGATGTGTGGCCATGGGGGCAGGGTGAAGGAGTGGTGGGATGAACTGGGAGATCGGTATTGACATGTATACACCACCATGTGTAAAATAGATAGCTAGTAAGAAGCTGCTGTATAACACAGGGAGCTCAGCTCCGTGGTTTGTGGTGATCTAGAGGGGAGGGGTGAGGAGGAGGGAGGGGTGGGGAGGGAGGGAGGAGGCTCAAGAGTGATGGGATTTGTGTATACATATAGCTGGTTCACTTCATTGCACAGCAGAAACTAACACTGTAAAGCAACTGTATCCCAACATTTTGGAAAAAAATTACTATTAGATAAATACTCTTGACTAATAAACAGGCCTCAAGACTAGAGTAAGGAGTCCTTTTTAGAAGTTAGAGAGATACTAGTGAAAATGAAGTGAAGTCGCTCAGTCATGTCCGACTCTTTGCAACCCCGTGGACTGTAGCCTACCAGGCTTCTCCATCCATGGGATTCTCCGGGCAAGAATACTGGAGTGGGTTACCATTTCCTTCTCCAGGGGATCTTCCCGACCCAGGGATCGAACCCAGGTCTCCCGCATGGGAGGCAGACGCTTAAGTTGCTCCTAAAAATGTATTGCTATGTCGGGTGCAGGCTTCTTAACACACGATTCAGACTGATTCTCAGTCTAGAGAAGGATTCTCCAATCCAAATGGAATTCTGTAGGGAAGAGAGCGGTCATTGACTGCAGATGTCCACTCCAGATGTGAGATGGAGAAGCTGCTGTGAGCTCACGTGCCAGGTGTTTACTGATTTTGGCCTGTTAAAAGTCCCAGCACTACAATCTAGCATTCAAGGACCTCTCTGGAAACTTTGTTTCCGAGCATTATGTCCCAAAAAAACACCCATCACGAAATTTCCACTCTAGCCAAGCAGGTACATTCAGAGTCCCCTAAAATATTATTTTATTCCTCACATTTCTTAGATGGATTTCTTACAAAAATGACTGTGACATGGAGCTTTACTTACAGGATTTTTAATGGAAGTGATCTGTGGAACACCTGTAAGAAAGTGATGGGAGAAGGACTTGGCAAAAGCAGAATGTGAACTGTGACACTGTTGTAACAGTGCCCACCATCAAATCCATGAGGAACTTCAGAGCTGGCTGACCCGGAGAGGTGTCACACTGACTGGGCTTTGTACCTTCACGTTAACCAGGCATTGGGTGCGGCTGCCCCTTGAAAGGGACAATAACCTTGGGTGATACAGGTCCCTTGGGCTGAGGGCTATTCCTGGACCTGGACTCAGCTGTGAGTTTCAGCAGCCAATCACTCCTAGTGGTGAGGACATGAGTGCCCGGGTCTGATGCAGGGAGATGCCGGCACAACAGCACTCCCCATACCACTCTCCTACTTGGAAAGCCACCTCCCATAGGACTCTCACTATTCTTACAGCAGAGGTCAAGTGCCACCTGTTATTCCTTTCCTGTTCTGACTACCCTGGCCAGAGAAAAGTTTCCCCACCCCTGAACTCCTTGTTAGTATCATGACAACTCAGGAAACAGCTGTTCCCAAGCACGGCAGAGGGAGAGTAGATGTTGAAACACAATCCCATCCAACTTAGTCAATATTTTTTTTTGCATGACGCATGGGGGTTTCATTTTGCATCAAAAAAGAAGGGAGGGTACACAGTATCTAGGACATAAAAATACTTGAAAAACAATAAGCCAGAAAGGTAGTGACACTGATTCTGTTCTCGAGTGGTACCAGAAACCCCCTAAACCTTTACAGCAGTTAGAACAAAAATTTGAAAGCAACATTTTCAAGAATGGTTTTATGATACTTACAATTCAAGTAGCGCTGCTCCTGGGGCTAATGCAACACCAATGACACAAATTATGGGATGTGTCTTCTTCTCAACTGTTTTACAAAACACGGTGCAGCCTGTGCACTCTAACAAGGAGGGATGGTGGTTATCCAAAGTTCGAGTAATCTCATAGACGACTCTGGCAGCCACTGAAGAGGTGAGTATTTTTCAAGAGTCTCATAGGCATCACTGAGGAAGCTGGAGAGAAAACATGAATGAACAACTTGTGAGCACCATGAGTAACTGTCTACGGACATTCGTGTATGGAAGAGATGACTGGTTTTATGCCCTGAGTCATGAGGCAGAGGTAGGAAGGAGTAAATCTGCTGAATTAATGAAATTCATCATGGATTTTAGTATGAGCTAATTTGAAAAACTCAGTTTCCCCTAGAAGTTATCACATAATGCCTATAACTATTTGTGTGTGTATCTCTTCTAACTAGACTATAAAATACTTGCAGGACCATGTCTTTCCTTCACAAATATTTGATGATTAATTCATAGATTGATGGCTAAAGTTCTCCTAGGGTTCTAAAGGATGCTATTTATTATTTATTCCATCTCATGGACTGGGCTTAATAAGCAAATAATCATAATTATAAAGGAGTGCTTTCTCAACAGTGATTAATGTCTTTTCCATCAGCTTTTTTTCTTTTATTAATATTAGAGTCCCTATATCCTTAACTGTCTTCTTCCAAATGTCTCATATTCCTATTTTCACTTCTTCCCATCATGGGAGATTCCTTCATGATGGCGCTGTTCCATTCCCCCACCAAGACTTACATGACATTTAGGATCACAGCGTTCTTAGATGCTGGTGACATTATCCAAATATAAAGGTGTTTAATAGATCTGAGAGCTTCCCTGGTAGCTCAGATAGTAAAGAATCCACCTGCAATGCAGGAGACCTGGGTTTGATCCCTGAGTCTGGAAGATCCCCTGGAATAGGGAATGGCAACCCACTCCAATATTCTTGCCTAGGAAATCCCACGGATAGAAGAGACCGTCAGGCCCCAATCCACGATGTCACAAAGAGCTGGACACGCCTGAGAGACTAACATACAAGACAGACCTGAACCACAGATAAGAAAGTGAGTTAAACAGAGACCCTGGCCTAGGCTACTTTTTAATCTTCTTTCCTTAGGCTCTTAGATTTCTATTCTTTCTCCCACATGTTTTGGCTATAAAACTGAATACTGATAAAGCATTAGTTGGTACATTTCTAAATATTTTCAAACACTGTGAATGAAGGTGAGGTAAACCAATGAGTCTGAGAGGATTTTATGGATTACTCATGGGATGGTAGGTTAGTTGGTTCTTTCACAGTATTTTCTTGTTCTCTTTCCCAAACATAGAAAATTCTCACTCTACAAAGTCTGCTCAATGCTAAACTTCAAAAATGACCTCCAACATACATACTTTGTTCAAGATGTGGGAATCACTTCCTGAATTTTAACTGGGCCAAAGAGACATATGTGTATGCATATCCATGATAGTCTCATAAATACATAATATGTTACATATACAAGTGTTTCGTACTTTTTCATAATGAAAATATGTAGACAACACAGAAACTAAGACAAGTACAAACATAAATATGAGAGGATTCTAAATCATTTCTGTGGAGAAAGAAATGCTTGGGGCTTTTAGGGGTCAATACTTTGCTTGATAACAATGCCCTCTACACAGGGAAGGTTTCCTTTATACTTAAAGGAGGGTTTTGATTGGATAAGCCAGATTATTGTACCACCTTTTTCATGTTTTATGGAGGCAGAGTCTTAGAAATGCAAAAGAGCAAGAAATCTCCTTTTTTAAATGAATAGCATTTTCTTACATAGGCTTTAACTGCCTCCTAAACTGCCAAGTGATAGTGAGCATTATAAAACCATCTCAGAAGAAATATCCTATTTCCTAATACCCAGAAAGCATCTTGAGAGTTGATTGTCCTCTAACTGAATTCCTTATCTGACCCAAGTCTTACTCTGCAAGCTTTTGTTCATGCATTTCCTTCCTACTAGTGTTTACAAAAATCGCAAAGGTCAAAGTGCAAGTGGTAATTGCTTTTGGCACTTTAGAAAATGGTCTTCTTTCTGTACTTATCATTTTCTCTAAAGCTGTCTTCTGCTGGGTCTTTTATCAATTGTGCTTCACACCGTAGATCAACACATTTGGAGCCCTCTGCCTGCTAAGTCCCTTTCTTGTATTCCGTTCAGTTCAGTTCAGTCGCTCAGCCATGTCCGACTCTTTGTGACCCCATGAATCACAGCATGCCAGGCCTCCCTGTCCATCACCAACTCCCGGAGTCCACTCAGACTCACGTCCATTGAGTCAGTGATGCCATCCAGCCATCTCATCCTCTGTCATCCCCTTCTCCTCCTGCCTCCAATCCCTCCCAGCATCAGGGTCTTTTCCAATGAGTCAACTCTTCACATGAGGTGGCCAAAGTACTGGAGTTTCAGCTTTAGCATCAGTCCTTCCAAAGAACACCCAGGACTGATCTCCTTTAGAATGGACTGGTTGGATCTCCTTGCAGTCCAAGGGACTCTCAAGAGTCTTCTCCAACACCACAGTTCAAAAGCATCAATTCTTCAGCACTCAGCTTTCTTCATAGTCCAACTTTCACATCCATATATGACCACTGGAAAAACCATAGTCTTGACTAGACGGACCTTTGTTGGCAACATAATGTCTCTGCTTTTGAATATGCTATCTTGGTTGGTCATAACTTTCCTTCCAAGGAGCAAGTGTCTTTTAATTTCATGATTTAAAACTCACTGAAGTAGCCTAGTGCAAATACACTAATATTTTATATGCTAGATTTCTATGAGAAAGCAGTGAGTAGAAAACTTAATTCTTTTTCTGCAGTTTGGTGCAGTCATAAAATAGTTGAGATTTGAAGATGAGTTTATATACCAGAGATGAGACACTTAAGAGAAAACCTAAAAGGAGAAAAAAACTTTAATACTCTTTTTGTTTTCTATTTAAGATCATTATGAATAAGAAAGACAATATAAGTGGTCCACCTTTTCAAAGAGTATGCATGATTCTTATTGCCATCCTGCTAATACTTCCATGTGCTAGAACTACTGCCTGATTTCTTCCTTCATTGTTTCCTAAGGACTTATTTCCCTACCTGCCTTTGTTATGAATCCAGAGCTTGTATTGGATCTATCCCTGCTCACCTTTATTTCTTCAGTGATTTAGTTGAGCTCTTTCCTACTATCACCACACTTACTTTATAGAAAACCAAGAGAGAGATTTTCTGACTTAATACCAGTTAGACTTATCTCCTAATGTCGATCTGTCAAGTCATCATTACTTTGAGCCTTTATCTATAGGAACAGAGGATGTTTATTATTGGATCCAGGCTCTTTCTCCATTTTCCTCTCCACATTCACTTATAGTAAATAACAGTGCTTACTGTAAGACAAGCATGTACTCTTACAGTGAAGCTTTATTCCAAGAGCATCAAATTCTATAGTAAAAATGTCATACTTTACAAAACTGATCCAAGCTTTTAAGATTAACAGAGAGGAAAGAGATTCTGAAGGTATTCAGAATTTACCAATCTTTGGGTAAAAAAAAATATATTTAATTTGGATTCATTAATTTGCCAAAAGTGACCCATGTTTCCCAGTAGCAATAGGAAGAAATATAGTAATATTTTCACTCCTAAAGCCCTTTCATCCCAAAATCATAAATATGCTGCAATCATTAATTAATTAAGTATTCCAGCCTTACCACTGAAGTAGGTGAGTTTCCTGTCTCCAACTGAGGCCAGTGCTCAGAGAAACGCAGAAATCTTCCCTAATGCAGCTAATTAGGCAGTGCTTCACCACTAGGGAAAATTTCTGATCCCAGCTGGAGATCAACTTGTGCCCTGAAGAAATGAGACTTAATAGCCCTTCAAGTTCTCATCCTAACCTCTGTCCCTGCTGTTGATATTCTTAATCATATCAATATCTAGTTCTTTTTGGCCTATTACAGAGCTGTTGGTCCACAGGGCATCCAGGGTCTTAAAGAAATCACAGACAAAATGTACACTGTATTAAAACAAACAAACAAACAGATCCTTCTCTTCTACATTCAGCATTTAACTTCTGTCTGTGGGAAGGTCACATATTGAATGGGTGTTGTGATCACCTCTCAGAAGCAGGATGGACTCATATGCTCACAATCTGGTTCACATGTTGAGACTGATGATATACACAAGAGAATATAACGAAGGTTTATTCATCACAGTGAATACCCCCGGAAAGAGCAGGGCTGGCTCCCAAGCTAGTCCAAAAATGACTTATGAGAGCAAGGAAAGGTGTCTGCCATGGGAGTTTATTAAAGGTGGCTAAGGAGTAAGACTGAGGTGAGGGTCCCACAGGCACTGATGGGGGCTGGCATGGTTTGAACTTTCTTCGCACCACGGTCAAAGAAGTGAGGGCATTCTTAAGGCAGAGGGAAAGATGTAGAGGTGAGGCAGGAAAGTTGTCAGCACTCAAGCACCAAAACTTCCTCACTCTTAAAAAAAAAAATCAGTCACCCTTTATTACTCAACACTGCATAAAATTCCCAGATCGCACAAAGATGTTGTATGCGTATTACTCTATGAAAGAATTACATGTTAAGGGAGCACTTGGGGAGATATAATATAAATAAATAATTCAATGTCTTTAAGATTTTTTACTGAGATGTTATAAGCACAGTCAGTAACAGCTGGTAGGGCCTGTGGTACCAGGAAATAAAAGGCACCTCTTCTGATAAATGGTAATGAAATGTGGTCAGGCTCCTCTGTGGATTGCTTGTATTCCTGGCCTTCTTTTTTGGCCCTAATTCTATCTTTGCCATTTAAAATATCATGGTATTACTCTTTCTGACCATTTAACAATAGTGAAAGTGGTAGCAACTAAAGGACTTAACCCAGGGTCACAAAGACCATATGACTTCTGATTTAGCATTAATCCACCAAAGCAGAATGTCCCTTCCCATTATTTGTCATAATCTCAAGAATCATAAATGTATGATATTCCCTTCCCTTCAAGCTTTCTAAAAACCATGTTGTGTGGTCTTAATTTTGTTGTACAATTTAATCTAAATTAAAAACGGGTAAAAAGAGTTTAGCCATGTCATCTTAAAAGATTAAAGCTATACAAAGGAAACTTCTGAAGTTATTGTTTGAATTAATGAAATGTTCCCAACAAACATTCCATGAACAAAACAAATTTCTCAATATTCTAAGCTTCTTGTTGTTTCCTCATGTTATAACAGGAGCTCTGATGTTGTTTTTAGGTTCAAGTTAGACAATATTACGTAGCAGGGAACATTTCTCTCCAGGCTTATACATCCATTCTTGGTATCCTGTTCTGGTTCACCCATGGCTGCAGATCAATACTTCCTACTGTTTCAGTGCCTGTGTTTCTCCTCTCTCCTCATGTATCACAAACTGCTCTTAAGAAATGATCTGATAACTGCTAAATATAAAACTTTCTTTTATCACTATGGAAGTAAGGTGATTTGACTTATTCTTTTTTTCATTCAACAAAAATATATTGAGCAATATGATATTGTGGGCTTGGGCAAAGCAAGACAGACCTAGTCTTCTGCTCTCATGGAGTACAGCTTAGGATATCGGGCAAGCATTCATCCTTCATGTAAGGTAGACAGAATTTTTGTGATCTCCCAAATGTCTTAAACCAGGACATGGAAGAGGCAATATGCAAATATATGCCTCTGTTATTCTAAATCCCATACCCTTCATTATGAGGTAGCAAAGAGATGTTTCTAAGCTTAAATGCATTCAATTCATGGAGGAGCTATTAATTTTACAAATGGAATTGAATATTGGACAGCAGACCTTACCTAAATCAAAACCATTGCATACTACATAGCCTGTCCCTCTTCAGTACATTCAGAAGGCTTGGGCTTATTAATTTATTTTTCTGAATGTTTATGTAACCTTTTACTATATTCCTTTAGGCTGTAAAAAAAGCCTCAGTAGAGGTTTATCTGTTGCTAAAGGCAAGGAACACAGGAGTTGGCTCCAGGCACAGTTATAAAATAAATATGGTATTTTTTTTTTCCCCAAGAAGAAAAATAGCCATGAGAAAGGCAGTTTCCTAAACAGGATGTGTTGGGAATTTTTTTTTTCCACTCATGATTGAGTGTGGCAACAAACTAGGATTATTGTTTTAGACATCTTAAACTTAAAAAAAAAAAAAAAAAGCCTGAAATATATTATAGAGGAACATGGAAGCAAGCAGATCTCATATAAATTCCTAGGAGCCAACACAGAATTCATTTCAAGGCTGACCATCTTAGTATGTATGTTTAATTACTCAGTTACTGATATGCAAAATACCTTGTCACCAATACAATTGTTGGTTTATCTGGCATATGCTATATAACACCGTGGAAGAACAAGCCACTTGACTTTGTGTCTGGAAATGTTAAAAAAGAAGTATACTCCATAATGTTTATTCTGCATCGCAGCGTCTTTGCAAAAAGGATCAGCTCAGAATGAACTTGCATTTTCTTTCTTTGTGTTGTCAAGGAAATGGCCCAATGTTAGATCAGTTTTTGTCCTTGTTAAACTAATTCCAGAATGAGGTTTTTAAAAGTGGATGCCTACACAAGTATATTTTCATTTGTTACACTCTGCTAAAAAGGCATTGGCATAGTGTGTTTTGACTTTTTAAAATGTTCTCAGGATTTGAAAGGCTGGTCATTGTTGTTATGTTTTACTTAAACTCTCAACAACCTGTCAGAAAGGGGTGAAACAGTCAAGATATAAAATATACAAAACATTTCAAAGTAGAGTGAAACACACTTAAGCTGTTTTTTAATCATCTATATTGTGCCTTTAAATCTTGATACCTCATTTTGGGGGGAAAAGAATCTAAATGGAACAGGAAATGACAACATAAGATAACTTACATAAAAATAAAAATTACTGGAAAGAGGAAACTGATGTTTGAGGCTAAAGCCTACTGTCCTATTTGGAAGCTAAGATGTATCTCTTCCCAAGAAACAGTTTACCCAGAGCCTACCTTCTCCTTGATAGTCAGAGTATTTTCTACCACTCAAATACCAAAGAAATCTATTCATTTTAAAGTAAAAAGAAATCAAAACCATTTTCCCAAATAGATGGTAGTCTACAGTAGATATTGCACTTTTATTTACTAATATATAACAAAACGTGAGTGGAGACAATTTTTAAATTCCACCAACTATTAACTTTCTGATTTTTACTTTAAAGAGGTGACTGTGTTTTCAAAAGACTCATGTTTTCCTATGAATAACAATTAAGACTCACTTCCTCTGTAGTTAAATATCAGCTGTCTAATTCAATGTCTTTCAGTAGGAAGGTTTAGCCTCCGTACCTTTTCCACTAATTCAGCATTTATAAGAAAAATATTCCTTTTCCATACGTGCCTGAAGGAATGAAGCCAAAAGCTTAAATTGTTAATATTGACCAAAAATGTACACAGCCGCAGCATATGCCCCTTGCCATTCACAAAACATATGCTAATTGGAAGTAAATATCATCCATCCATGACTAGACTTGCAAACTCAGAACTGCTTTACAAATAACAAGGTGTGCCTTCTTTCCTTATCAAACAGCTGAGAGAAGGAAAGTCACCCATGGCTCTGTGAATGCATTGATTGATATCCTATTATTTATGTGATTATACAATGAGAAGAAATGTAGGTAAGAAATGAAGAATCTTAGATAAAATTTCTCAATGAATTTCATGTCCAAAAAGAAAATACATGTATTTGAATAACAAAACTCACATTTATCCATTTTAATTATTTATTGATTCCCAGGGGTACTGAGCTGGTTTGTCAAATAAAAATGATATTTCTGAATACTCTGAATTTTTTTTTTTTTTTACTGAGGTGAAGGATGAAGAAGATTGAAGACATCAAATAACCAAAAACAAACAAACAAAAAAATTGTTCTGAGTTCCTGGTATCTTAATCTTATATACATAGTTGGACAACTTCAAACCAGGTTGAATGTCATTGTGTCTATATTTAAGAATTAGATGACTTTTGGGTCTAATGGTACCCTCTCCTTCCGTGCTTCTTTCCTCACATCTGGTCGCCAAAGAGTCGTTCCGTCACCCTGTAGCCTGCTAATGAGATCCCCCATTTAATTAATACCATAAGAATTTTAATTCTGACTGAATCAATTTAACGTGATGTGATTTTGTCAGCTCTATTCCCCAAGTAAAAAGTGAGCCTGATGCTTATTACATACATCATTTCACGGGCCCTGCATTCCCTGCTGACTTAAACAAATTCTAATTAAGACTAATTAAAGCATCATTTATGAAAGCGCTTGTGATAGCTATGCAAACATTCTGGGTGGGTATGCTTTGCATAATAATTATCCTAGTTAATATTAAGACTAGGTCCTTGGCAATTAGGTCTTTGAAACAGAGAGTTATTCTGAATTTAGCCCTTTTCAGTGTAAGCAATTAATAAAAAAAAAAAAAAAAGTGCTAAATTTATGTAGTGGCTTCATTAACAAAATAAATTTAGAAGTAGTAGTATTGTTAGCATTTTTAAAACTAAGCATAATTCCTAATCCAGGTGACAGTTATTAAAATAAAAGAATGCAATTCCTGGATCTGGTCAATTTATTGTAGCCATCTAAGAAAAAACTTAATTTTATACGTTTCAGTCAGTTTTATTTATTTATTTTTTTAGTCAGTTTTATTTTTAAATAAACTTGACTAGTCCAAAGCATATTACTCAAATATTACTTAAATATATAGATGTCTTCTAAGGAACACAGACACCTGAAACAGTATTTTATTTTAAAAATCAGTTTTTTAAAAAACATTTAAAAAATCTAATACAGACTCAACGTGTTGTACAAGCAAATTAAATTTTTTTATAAAATCTTCAATTTTATAATGACTTGATAGACCTAGTATGCAAAATTTTTTTAAAAAATGCTTCCTTACCCCGTTGAGTTTTGTGAAATTAAAAATTCTTACTGCATTCATAGTTTGCTTTTCTTTATTTTTAAAATCCCAATTATATTGTCAGTATTCATTGTGCTGCAAAATTGAAATGTATTAAAATGCTGTAAGAACTGCTAGCCTTTCAAACTCCTATATATACTATTTCTAGGACTATATGGAAGGGTCAAGTGAAGTTGGAGGTTTGAAGAGGCAAATGGGTAGAAAGAAAGAAAATATGACTCCTTTATTAAACAGGTAAAGGAGACTGATAATAGATGTTACCAATAGAAGACTTAAAAGCCTCTTTCTCTTTCATCTTTACAAATACAGTGAATGCAAAATTCAGGGCAGGAAACTCAGAGGTAGGCAACTACTAAAAAGGCTGAGATCAAAAAATAAAAAAATAAAAAGGCTGAGAGCATTAAAAATATAGTCAACTGGCTTTTATCCAGCTGTGCAGAAAAACAAACAGAAGTTTTGTACAAAGTCCTATCTTTGAATACTGATGGGTTGACAATCACTGAGACTGAGGAAGAAATTCTATATCTTACTATGTAGGGAAATTGAGAATCTCTCTAAATTTCTATCAAATACACAGTTATAAATTTTAAAAGCCTCTATTAAACTCCCATGAGAGCAATATGATGCCATAAAGAGCAACAAATAACAGACTGAACTGTCTCTAATGATTCTGTGAGACAAACCTGAGAGTATAAAGTGACATGCATAAATCTAGAAAGCTCAATCACATTCTACACAAAACTGCCTTACAAAATGTAACCCATCCTACAATTCCAAGAACAGTACTGAAATGTCAAGCAGGCTACAGCCAGGCAGTGAAAGATACAGCTATTCTAACTTCTTTATCAATTAACTGGATATAGCAGAGTAGGTGGACTCATTACATTGGCAAATGACACAGAGCGAGAGGTGTATCATTTTAACACCAGTGAGCAAGTATCCAAAACGATGGCTAACAGAATAAAGCTTACTGGAAATACTTCTAATAGCCAAAACTAGTGGGGAAAAAAAACTACAAGTCAAAACATTAAAAAAGATTTAAGGAGTTTTAATAAAAGTTTGATCATGATCCATCTGGTTAGCAGATTTTCTTAAAACTCCTAAATTCAGCATGACCTTGTGTCTATATATTTATATATATACATGCTACATAGATAGCTTTTTTGTATGAGAATCATGAAGCAATCCTTTCTTCAAATAAAAGTATAGTCAGTGTAGTCGGAGAGAGATGGGGAAATAACTAGTGAGGAAGGGTTAAATGATGCGATTCAATTTCACAAAGAATTATCAAGTGTCTTCTCAAGGCCATTGAGGACGACTAAAGGGACACATAATCATAGCTTCCCATTTTAGTAATTTCTTTTTATTTGTTATTCAGAGGTCTCTGAGAATCAGACAAACAATTAAATGACAAATCACAGAGGATCCTTCTGAAAACAAGGGCAGAATGTTCAGGATCTGCAAGTGTGGTGAGAGAAATATGTCATCAGTTCAGTTCAGTTCAGTCATTCAGTCATGTCTGACTCTTTGCGACCCCATGAATTGCAGCACGCCAGGCCTCCTCGTCCATCGAGTCGGTGATGCCATCCAGCCATCTCATCCTCTGTCGTCCCCTTCTCCTCCTGCCCCCAATCTCTCCCAGCATCAGAGTCTTTACTATGAGTCAACTCTTCACATGAGGTGGCCAAGGTACTGGAGTTTCAGCTTTAGCATCAGTCCTTCCAAAGAATATGTCATGGATATAGGCAAATGGATTATGGGATTGGCACAGAGTCTAAGTGCGGGTTGGGAGGATGGGGACAGTTCTTGCCCGAGGTGATCAACAGATAAGAATGTAGGAAATGAACAGTGGTATGACTTTGTAAGCATCCTCACACAGAAGGTGGACCAGCTGAGCTCTACAAACACTTTGAAGGGGAAAAAATAATCACTAGCAGAGATTTGGGCTTCCCTGGTGACTCAGACGATAAAGAACCTGCCTGCAATGTAGGAGACCTGGGTTTGATCCCTGGGTCAGGAAGATCCCCTGGAGATTTAGGTGAGAAAATAAAATAGACCAGAAAAGAACCGTAGAAGTCATTTGCTTACCATCTAGAACGTAAATTGTAACCTAGGGTGGGTAATGCGTGACTTCCCTGTTAGCAAGAAGCCCTATAAAATAGGCAACTGTTGTAGCATCGTACCAGCCAGCGAAGGTCACATTTCCTTAACTTTACCATCATTTCCTTTCTTCTTTTATTCATTTATTTGTTGGCCTCTCTTTTTTGTTCCTTCTTTTTTAATACAACTGAATGGCCTAACTGTGGGAGATGGTCTATATTGAAGTAGGTAACCAAATAGTTATCATCCAGAGCAGTGGTTCTCAAGTTGGGCTTACGGCAGAACCCCCTGAAAAGCTAATTAAAACACATGTTGCTGGGCCCACACCCAGAATTTCTGATTCACTGAACAGACCCACTACTGAGTGGGTGGAGGCTGAGAATTTGCGTTTTCAACAGATTCTCAGATACTGTTGAAGCAGCTGATTCTGGATCACAATTTTGAGAACCATTGCTCTGCCCAAAATTCAAAAGTACAGTCTGCAAACAGAAACCACAAATGAAATCACTGGTTTGAACAACTGCAATCTTTACATAAACTATTATGAATATTCAGCCAGTAAACATCTAGATGGCCATACCATTTTTTTCCAGATGGTGGCTGTTTCAATTGTTCTATGCCCAAGCCAAATTAAATGTTTTAAACATGACCTGAACACTGTCCATGGAATGTCTTACATTTCAAATTCTATACCAAAATTATTCTTGCTGAGAAGAAAACTCTAAAAATTCTAGGCTTAATCTAAATATTTCATTTTACAGTTGAGGCACTGGACCCCTTAGAAAAAGAGGAAGTGGCAACCCTGTATTAATTGTAGGCAACCCAACATCACCCAGTTCACACTAAGTAGGAATAGAAAGAACACATCCCTACACCAATATCACATTGTTGAACCAATTTACTGTACAAAGGAGGAAACTAAAGCTCAAAGAGATGAAATGTCTTGCCTGAGACCACACAACACTAAGTCAAGATTAAGTTTTCCTAAAAGGGAGCAAAGGTTTCTCCACCGTCATCTCACTGTCTCTGTACTTAACCACCAATGATAATTCTTTAAAACTGATCATGAAGTTTTTTTTTTTTACAGTGGGAATTTCATCTTTCTTAATGTTCTGACTTTTCTCGGTAAGTACCTACAGGAAGGTAGGTCCTTTGTTTTATCTGGATTAGAAATGCTCATTTTGGACAAACTACTAGGTCCAAATATGATTGTTGTCAAGTCCTGTGGACTGTTGAGAGATTAAAAGTAGACCAGCTAGTGGATCGTGGATGCTTTAGTTTTAGTCCCCTATAAACCAGAGGTGTACCAGTAGTCCTCTCGGGAAGGCGAACTAGCCAGCTTGTATCTGAGAGCACTGTGTTCCATAAATGCCTCCAAGAAACTGTGAGTGACAAGAGATTGGGGAGAGAATTTCCGTTTGTTTTCTTTTTCAAACACACCAGGTTTGTATGGATTTCATTTGATCAAGTGAAAAGCCTATAAAGAGAAAGAGGTGGAATGAGGTTTCAAGATCTATATTCTCCAAGGACTAATAACTGGCAGGGGCAACCGGGGCTGAAGTGGAAGTGAGCAAGTTGGGCAGGGATTTAACTCACACCCCGAAGGGAAGGTTTGTATATGGGTTGTTTGTTCAAATAACAGTTTAGCCTTGGAGTTTAATACAAGGTATTCAAGTAAAATAAAAAGTAAACCCCACTCAGCGAGGCAGCAAGCTCAAGGAGGAACCTGGCTTTACGACAGACACACATGAAAAGCTGGTGAGAGGAAATAAGCGTGCACTGCAATCTTCCTCTCCTAACAAAGATGGACAACAATGGAATTTGCAGAAGTCAGTCCTAATGCTTGTGAACCTTTCTTTGCTTTCAGCTACCTCTTTGATTATTGCCTTTCATCAGAGGAGGCACGGAGGCCAAAGAGGGGAAAGAGTGATGCACCCCAATCCACTATTGTTAACAATGGAGTGTAAAAAAGGAGGGAGGCAGAGGTGGGGAAGGAGGAAGGACTTACCAAATGAGGTTTGGGGGATTATCTGTGGATTTCATTTAAACATTCTCTATCTCACCCTCAATATAATGGAAAAAGTAAAGTTGGGCTTTATTCACCTATATGAATATGTGAAATTCAGTCTCTACTTGCCACTTACATCTCTATGAAGGGCATACAAACAGTGCAGATGGAAATGATATTGTTTAGTTAGTGAATGTTCAACAGGGTGAACCAAAAATCAAAATATAAATATGCATTGTATAAACAGAGAAATTTAGAAAGCCATGTTAATTGTATCTAGTTAATTTTTAACAGCTTCTTGGTATATTAGCTTTCTAGGTTGTACTCTATTCCTTTCCATATTACTCTATTGACAGGCAGCTGGTGCAGTAATAAAACTGCTATTCCCAGATCTGCCAAGGGCTCAGAGAGAGATGAGTACAAGACAGATATCTACCCACTCACCATTTAACGTGTACCGTTTCCTACTGAACATGCAGATGGCATGGCGGTCCCAGATTTCATTTGAGTTAATCTAATCCCTCCACTGCTCCCACTAGAAAGGAGGGCATTAGCAGCCATATGTCAACCAGATTTGTCAGATTATTCATTACAATTAATTGCTGTTCTCACTTAAGGCCTTTAAGGCTGTGAATTGCTCTGAATTCTATTGCAAACACAAAATTATGAGTAAAAGACTTTAGCCCTGTCATTCAAATTTCACGCTGACCTTTATCAGCTTTTGGCTTTTCCATGGGTGCTGGGCTGAAAGCTTTCTAATTGGTGTTCCATTTCTTCCTCACTACAGGTAAGCTGTCGGCCTAGGCAATAAGTATGACCAGAAAGACAAGAGGAAAAACTCTTAGGTCCCAGCAGACAGTATTTAACTGCCAACTAATAATACATTAGGAGGGTAATGAAACGAGCTAGATGTCATAATGACCCAGTATACTAATTAAGTCTCTAAATACTGCAGGTTTTTAAGACATTTTCTGTCTTAGAAAAGCTTATTTTTGGAACCCAATTTCTTTTTACATTGTTTCATTATTCAAACTCTTTTGTAAGTTATTATGGATGATCATTAGAAATTAACCAAATTAATACCCACACCTTCTCATGAAGGTGAAGTTGGACTCCAACAAGCTGGACTCTGTCAATGTTGTCATTTTACTGTATCCTCTGACCAAGGAAAATTTGAGACTTTCAGCCCCTACAAAAGTTGTTATTGAATTTATTTTATTTACTGCTACAGGATACCATAATTCAAAGTTAAAAGCACTGTGTTGTACTCATTCCTTTAATTTTCAGGGTGCTGTTGAATCTGTTTGGTGATGAATGTGTCCTCAACCAAAGTGATGGTGAGACAGAATCAGTACTGTTTGATTAGACGATCATCAGAGGAACCTTGATTGCCAAGAAGTGTCTGTCATTGAGATTATTAAGCCACAGTGGGGCTGCCTTGATTAACACTTTGTTTGCAACTTCAGACCAGTGATTTTGGCAGATGTTTCACAAATCTTGACATGAAGCTTTTATTAAGGATCTTCTAAGCAGGAGAAGTTGACAGTTGAAACTTCTGATTTCCTTGTTTGCATTTGAAGTCTTTGTAGAATAACTTAAGGTAACATCTTAGGTGGGGATGAAGTGGAAGGGAGGAAATTAATGGTGATTTTTTTCCCCCTGATAGTTACAGAGGTTACTACTAGCAGCCAAAAGCTATTCTTACCACTCAAGTGCTAGAACAATCATGTAATAATATGAGCATGAGGTTTGGCAATCTTCTCTAAAACAAGAATACTAACCTTATGCTTCCTTAAAGCAATGTTTTTTTTTTTTTAATAAAATAACACAGAACAATTATAGTACTTAAATCAGATCTGCATTTCAGTACACTGCTTATTCTTCCTTTTACTGAACATGGAGATTTTCAAATGTTAATGTAGGTCAAACAAAAAAGGCCAAGGATATAGTTATTGGCCTATAAAAGCATAATTAATACATTTTCCCTCTAAATGAGAAAAAAAAGAGTAGTCTCTTTCAGGTAGGCTTTTCTTCTGATTAAATACGATCTTTGCTCAATATTTTAAAACCCTGAACATGATTCAAAAGAGTTTACGCAAGATGACTACTATGTCATGGATAGATTTCTCTTCTTAATTTAAAAATTAAAGACACTATATAAAAAACACAATATTTAATTTATGTAAAGATATGTAAGGTTACATCTTTTGTTAATATAGATGAAAGACAAATATGTCCATTTCTGCAAAATTAATATTTGTCCATCTTTCAAATGATCACAGATTAATTTCTCTGTTAGAGCACAAAGAGTTTTATCTTTATTTTTTAAATTTATTTATTTTAATTGGAGGATAATTACTTTACAATATTGTGATGGCCTCTGCCATAAATCAACATGTAGCTTTGAAACATATACATTATCATATGTAAAATAGCTAGACCTATTTTTTTTACATGTCCTGGCATCTTTTTTGTCCAACCAATAGGATTTTCTGATTGAACTAAGCTGAGGGATGATGTGAATGACTGAACAAGCTTTGCTATCAGATGGTTATTAGATCAAGAAAAAGTTAGGGTCTGTATGGAAGCAAAAGAAGGACAACCACTAAATGAAAAAGGAAACAATAATGATGCAATGGATATAGAAGGAGATGCTCTCCATTTCCAGCAACCTCAAGCAGCAGAAAGTGATTGCTGAGAGAAGTCTGAAACAGTGACCCCAGATTTATTATATAAAGGTAATATTTCAACCTTGACCCCTGCTAGTAATAATCAAAACCGAATGATCTGGTCAGTCAGATTGCCCCACTGAACCTCACTTGCTCCAACCATGTAAGTGAGAGATTTGGAATAAATCATTTCTTTTATTTCCTAAATAAAAATAAATAAATAAAATAATAATTAAATAAAAATAAAAAGAAATAAATCATTTTTTTATTTCCTAAAAGTTATGAAACGCTGAGGAAAATAAAAACAAGTATAAAGCTTATCCAGAAGCAAAAACATCTGTATATCAAAGACAAAAAATTTTGACAAGTTGTATTGGTCTCTTTTCACATCATCCATGAGAATTAGCTTGAGGTGAAATGAAAACAATAATGAAATCACAAGTGATTTTCTAAAATGTCTAAGCCCACTGCTTTCTCTCTGTGAGGGCAGTCCAAGCTAGGCTACAGCTGTTTAAAGTTTTGTGTTATGTTTTGTTTTGTTTGATTTTGTCTCTCCTGTTACTGGTACAAACAACATCTGTCACTTTTGATTTTATGTTCTGTGATGAGAAAAACTATATATGTCTGGTTCTTAGTTATATATTTCTAGAACTCAATGTAGTATCTAGTGCTTAATGGATATGTAATAAATATTTGTTGAATGAGTAAAATAAATGAATCACAATGACAAACATAAATATCTTTTTTTTCCCCTGCTGCTGCTACTGCTAAGTCGCTTCAGTCGTGTCCGACTCTGTGCGACCCCATAGACGGCAGCCAACCAGGCTCCCCGTCCCTGGGATTCTCCAGGCAAGAACACTGCAGTGGGTTGCCATTAATCTGGTAAAAATATAGTGTCAAGTGTCCAATATCTTATTGGAATAGTTTGTATTATAATGTCTAATATTGGGAAATTATAAAGTCCAATATCTTATTGGAACAGTTTGAAATAGATTTATCTTGATTTCCATTGATTTTCTCTATCCTGTTTTATTTCTGTTTACTTAAATATATCTGAGTTTGAAGATAATTTGGGGAATTTAAAAAATCCATTCAGCCAGGGCTGAGTTCCTTAGAAATTTACCAATTACATTTTTGCTAACTAAAAATAAAGATATTCTAATATTTGAATAGTTGCATGACTTCAAATGCATAATAGCATATACATAACACATAACACATAATACACGTCAAATATGGCAGAATTTGTAAGTGCTAAAAAAAAAAGTCACCTACACAGGTGAGTTTTTGTTTCAAATATATGCAAATGTTTGGGTTTATTCTTCATTAAATTTTATAAGACATTAATTTAAACCTCCCAAAACCAAAGTCCATCTCATTTAAAGTCACTTCAGTTGAAAAATGTCCCAGTTAGAGTATTAATAGATAAGTTAATCTGTCACAATGAATAAAAGTTTTTTCCTTCCTTAAAATAGCACAAAACCAAAATGCAAACTCTTAGCTGATGAAACATTAAAAAGCTCCCACCAGCAGCAGAAATCAGCAATATTAAGGGCCAGATTATAATATTCAACTTAGCCTTATTAAGGTAACTTTTTTCTTCTAACACATTGGTTGTTAAAAGCAAAAATGAAGCAATCTAGTTTTAAACTAGTTTAAACCAAAACTTTAAGTTTATGAAGTCTCAGTTCTTATCCTAGCTATTACATAATCATTATGAATTTCTACTTAAAAAATAGGCCAAATATGTATAAAAATGAAAGAATATCTTTGTTCAAATAAATATGAAAATTTTCCATTCTTTGTCAGAAGACTTTGGGCTCTCCTCTGTGCCATTTGACTCTATAAAAACTCTAAACTGAGAAAGTTATGGAAAAAGGCCTTAACATAATGTAATGACCAAAACATTTCTATCAGAGAGAAAAGTAAGGAACATGGCAGGGCAGATCTTAGATTTTTAAATTTTTAAAAACTTAGATTTTTAAAAGGGTAGCTATTCTCACTTACTGATAACAAGGGTGAACACCCCATATTCTCTTTCTGGGTGTGACTGAACCAGTCTATTTAATCAACATCCCATGCACACATAACTGTACAGTTTTGGGGATAACCTGATGTATGATTTCTAACATAAAAAAATAAAATATTAGTACAGAAAACAGATTTGATACCAAGTAAGAGTTCTAAGCAGAAACCTGTAAATGCTAACTTGAGGATTTTTAAAGATTAAAGGATTATTAAATATCATATCATTAAAGAATGGCTAAAAAACAATGTTCCAGATAGACACAAAAGTAATCAAAGCAGACTAAAAATTGGAATTCTATTATGTTGCTTTTGCACACCAATACGCAGGGGAAAACACTGGAAATATATATATATATATATATATATATATACACACATATATATATATATCAAATGCTAACAGTGTTTTCTTTAATAAGCTTTTGGTCTTAACAATTGTTCATCTATATTTTCTAGAAACACTGCATGGAACATACTCTCTTAAGTGAGGGAAAATGTTAAGGGATACAGTAAATTCAAAAGATGGATGGAAAATTTGGTAGTTGAAGAAAAAACATGACAAAGTATGATTTAATCTGAACTTCGATGAACAGGTGAAAGTTTTTCTGGTGCCAGGAATAGCCTAAATGGCACCTAGATGGAAAGCAACAGCACAGAGTTCATGTTGCTGGCATATGGACTGGTTCAGGGTTAAGTGCGACATGGGACTGCAGAAAGTTGGTTTGGATTCAGGTTATGTGTAGTCTTCAAAGCCATGCTAAGGACTCTACTTTGACTGGAGTGACAGAGGGGCAGGGGCAGAGAATACGGACAGCCCTTGAAAAAGGGACTCACATGAGTATAGAAATTTGGAGGGGATCTCCTTGTGGTAGCTTATGATGCTAACTGAAAGCAGGGAAATTTCTCAGAAAGTTTTTGCAAAGTTTCCTTGAGAGGTTCTAATAAGAGTTAGGTTAGGCAGCAAGAGATTTGAAGGCTTTTCAGAGCTAAAATTACAAGGATTTGCTACTGACTGGCTCTGAAGACATGTGGTGAGGGTGGGCTCTAGGAAGACTACCAGGATTTAACAGCTCGTTGTGCAGAAGAAGCGTCAACTGTCAGAGCCTGACGTCAGCCCACTAGTTAAAACCTCGTATTAATGCTCTGACTTGAGGATGTGAAAGAACTGAGTTTGCTATGCATGTATGCAGGGCAGAAAATACAAAGCTAAGGACAAAATTCTGGAGGATTTCTTATTTCAGGGGCAAGAGGAGAAAGACAAGCCCTTGAGGAAGCAGAGGAAAGTTCAAATACAACCAAGATGTTTCCTTTCACAGGAGACAAGAAGGGGAGAATATTTCAAATGGGAAATAAAGGGCAGCACAGTCAAGATGCTCCTAGGGGACAGGGAAAGAATGTTGAGGGTTTTAGCTTCACACCTGCCTCTCTGTCCCACTCCCAGCCTTTGAAGCTATAACACTTGTCCCCAAAATATCCCCTATACAAACGAATGTGTGAGAGGAGAGAAAGAATAAAACAACAAAAACCTGCCCTGAGATTTATTTAGCTGAGAAACAGTGCATCTTAAACCTAGAAGGACTTCAAGGTCAGTTATGTAAACTTTCATTTCATATACCAAAAAAAAAAAATGTAAGGCTGCCACCAGACTATATGACTTGCTCAGGGCCCCAAAATCTCAGTGCCCCTGGAACATACCTTAGTGCTTGTCTAGTCCACATCTCCACTGATACCAATCTTAGCTAGTTTCCTTTAAGAAGGTTAGAACCACGGAAAACACCACTGAATTCATGAGGTAGAATTCTGAGTCATTCTCTCTTAAGCATTTTTTCTGGATCTAAAGCCTTCTTTTCCTTGAAGTAGGCTTATCTTTAGTAAAAAGACCACCTCCTTGTCCATCATCATTAGTATCTAGGTTTTATTTTTATTTGTTTTGCTTGTTTTATAGTTCACAGGTAAAAAAAATGAACATTGGAAATGATATTTCTCTTTAAAAGAAAAGCTAAATAGATAAGAAAGAATATCAGGAAGGAAAAAATGGGGTAGTGGGTGAGTACACATCAAAAACATCTGACAGAACTAGCTGAACTATGAGAAGTGAAACATGAAGGAAGATAGCAGAAAAGAGCACCCTTAAGGGCTCTCTATTTTCTCCTGTTTCATGAAGGAAAAGATACAAGAAGCTGGTTGAGAAGATCACGGGGTCACAGTGTCCCCAGCAGTCAGCAGGGAAGGCCCTGTACACAGGACCATGGAAATGATATACGAAGAAAATGGTTGGATGGAAGTTGGAAGCAGTCTCCATGTGAGTTGGAGGGAAAAAAAAATAGCGTGCAAACGGTCACTCTTACACAACTGACAAAGATGTAATTAATTTCGAGAGCAGCTATTTTGAGGAAATTGAGGTGATACGGGGCTTCCCAGGTGGTGTTAGTGGTAAAGAGCCTGCCTGCCAATGCAGGAGACACAAGAGACAATCCGTGGGTCGAGAAGATCCCCTGGAGAAGGAAGTGGCAACCTACTCCAGTATTCTTGCCTGGAGAATCCCATGGAGCAGAGGAACCCTATACAGTCCATAGTGCCGCTAAGAGTCAGACAAGACTGAAGTGACTTAGCACGCAAGGTGATACTGTTATGGACCAAAGGTTTGAGTTCCATCAAAACGTGTCTGTTAAAGCTCTAACCATCGTTGTGGCTGTATCTGGAGATGGGAACTTCGAGGAAGTAATATATGTTTAAAGTGTTCATAAGAATGAGGCCCCGGCCAGACCTGACGACCTTCGGCAACACGTGCCAAGTCACCGTGCTGCCACTCCATCTCAGATCACACTGCCTGCACTACACTGGCGCCTTCACCTACGCCCCGGCTCGTCATGTCCGGTACCTGAGACATCAATAGATCGGCCTTGCGAGATCACACGTACCTACCCTCCCCAGGCTAGTCACAGGCGCGGGAACACCCCTTCCTGGGCAGCTCGCCATCCAACCACCTCCACCAGGGCGCATCCACCAGCTACTACCAGTTCTCCAGGATGGGCCACGCATCCTGCCGTCCTGCACCAACGTAATGCCTCCACCGACTCTGTGCGGCTCAACCTCAGTCTCTTGAACCCACAGTGACGTGATGGAAGCCAGGCCGACCACAGCTCCAGCAACACCCATACGTGCAGTGCGTAAGCGTGCCTAGCGCCTCCTGCTTTACTGTAGCCTCCTTTCTGAGGCTGCGCATGCGCTCACCCCTGCCCCATCCTCTAGTCGCTCAGGCAGCGCAGCTGGACTTCGCCCCATAAGCACCTCCTTTCCTGTCCAGCTTTCTGCTCTGGGAAAACCCGCGTAGGTTCGTGGCCCCTAGCCTGGAAGGAGAGTATCCCTGTGAATCGTGTTGCTGGATCTTGATCCCATCTAGGACCTCCCGGCCGCCTGAGCTTATGAGGTTTCTGCAGTTCGCAATTGCTATTGGTCCAGCTCAGATTTTTCGAACCTGATGCAACTTGAGGGTGTTCACTTCACCACCACGTGGACACGTTCTAAGGCAAACTGGAACACTGCCAGAGGGAAACTGCTTCTGATTTAGCAATGATGTGAAGGAAAGAAAAAGAAAGAAAGAAAGGGGTCCTGACCTTATAGGATTAGTGTCCTTGTAAAGAGAGGCCATGGAGCTTGCTCTCTTTTCTTGCAGACACAAAGAGGTCATGTGAGCACAGTAAGAAGGCAACTACCTGCAACCCAAGAGGGGAGCTCTACCAGACACCTTAGTCCACCCTACCAACACCTTGATCCTGGACTTCCTGTCTTGAAAAACATGAGAAAATAAACATATTGTTTAAGCCAGTTAGTCTGTAGTATTTTGTTATGGCAGCCCTAGGTGACTAGTTCCTTCTCTGTAAAGTGAGACAATAGAAGTACCTATCTCATTGGCTAATGTGAGGATGAATCGAAATTTACGTGTAAAGTACTTGTACATAACTAAGTAGTCAATAAATATTAATTAAAAATAATAAAGGAATAAGGTTTTTTTCACCTACCATGATTATGAGTAAGATAAACCACCTTGAGCTGTAAAATAATTGTGATGTCACTTTTAGCATTCCTAGGTTATATTGCATTTGGATAACAAAAATCTGAATTTATAAATTAATTTCTAGTAATATTATAGAGGGCTCAGAAGTTAAAAGCTCCAAAGATACTGAATTTGGATCCCTTCATCATATCAGAGTGTCACAGAGTGAACAGCTTTTATTCTTGCTTTTGTTATTGTTGCTGTTCAGTTGCTAAGTCGTGTCCAACTCTTTGTAACCCCATGGACTGCAGCATGCCAGGTTTCCCTGTCCTTCAGTATCTCCCGGAGTTTCCTCAAACTCAGATCCATTGAGCTGGTGATGCTATCCAACCATCTCATCCTCTGTTGCCCCCTTCTCCTCCTGCCTTCAATCTTTCCTAACATCAGGGTCTTTTCCAATGAGTAGACTCTTTGCCTCAGGTGGCCAAAGTATTGGAGCTTCAGCATTAGTCCTTCCAATGAGTATTCTGGGTTGATTTCCTTTAGGATTGACTGATTTGATCTCCTTGCAGTCCAAGGGACTCTCAAGAGTCTTCTCCAGCACCACAATTTGACGGCATCACAATTCTGACTCTTACTTCAGTGAATTCTAACAGTCTCAGACCATGAGACACTCCTCATATCATCATACCACAATGAAGCCCTTAAGTCTACCTTAGTATGTGCTGTAATTCAGACATTTCTCTACCTCTTTCATGTAGTTATTTGATAAATAGCTATGCCTATGATTTGTGGTCATTTAAAAATATATTTCACCTTTAGTCAATTTCCTTTTGTAATCTTCAGATTAAAAAAAAAATTGAATCTGCTTGTTTTTGCACAGCACTGTCCTGTTTTCTTGGAGTTGTCAAAAATCATGTGCATGTGAAAAAGCACAGACTCACTTTAATGTTCTTTCTTCCCACATATCTTAGTCAGAAGAGGCTTTATTATAAGGCTAATGAAGACTCCACACCCTTCAGTTACAAGGCCCCTTCCAAGGATCTGAAAGAAGCTCTGGGAATTTTGTATTCATAATTCTATATTACATCACTTAAAGAGGGCTTCCAATCGTATACAGTCCCCCAAACCAGGATCAAATCTTGCTGTTGCTGTATCTTCCAAGCTTTCAAAATCTGTAATATTTAAAGTAACATGCAAAATTTAAAAGCAATTCCAGTTTAAAAGAAATCAGGCTATGGAGAGTAGTCTGTAGCAAAATAACTCT
Source organism: Bos javanicus (assembly GCF_032452875.1). Taxonomy (NCBI): domain Eukaryota; kingdom Metazoa; phylum Chordata; class Mammalia; order Artiodactyla; family Bovidae; genus Bos; species Bos javanicus. The sequence continues at coordinate 39,611,126 of NC_083869.1, forward strand.
GTATATAGCTTTCGGCCTCCAGATCGAACCAAAGCAGGTATTTCTGTGCATATTGATAGATCATAACTTTATTTTAGCACCAGAAATATTTTATCAAATGCAGTTTTATGTAGTGGAACTTCTCTAGCCTAAGATAGTCAAGAAGAGCCTGCTCACTTACCACCCCTTCAACCCAAACACTGAAGCACTGCTAGAGAACTGGATGGATTCTCTCTCCACAGCAGTTTGAAAATCACTAATCTAAATGGGAATACACAGTGGAAATATGATTGGGGACAGAGAATGGATGGCCTGTGTGAATTTTTTTTTTTTTTTTTTGCAGTGTGTAAGTGCATTATTGTAGAAAAATCTACCAAGTAAGACTGTAAGATATTCACCAATCCCCACAGGACAAACAAGCATCTCTTTCATGGGTGAGATACATTTATTTCTAAAGTCATGGAGTACTGTGCAAGGTGAATTTTCAAGGCTCTTTCTTTTCAGTTGATTCTCAGCTGTCTTAGGATAATACAAGAATAATTTCTTTCAGAGATGTTTATATTCTAAATGGTCAAAGATTAATGTTGACAACTACAAGGTATAGGAAATACACAAAAGCATAGTTCATGTTTTAGCAGGTGAATTCTTTCTTTTTTTCCCCTATGGGACTCTAAAAACCTGTGTCTTTTAAAAGGCCTTGAAACCAAGTTCAAAACACTCAAGAAAATACCCTTCATATCACTGAGACTTTCTTCTAATTACATTTTAAATTTTACTCCCTTTACAAATATTTCGTGATGCAAAAAATGAGATTTCAAAGGTATCTTCTTGGTTCTAGTTCTTCTAAACATCCAGTGAACTTGATTTTCTTTAAGAAACATTACATTAGTCACATTGCTCTCCTTTTAATGTCACGATGCTCTCCTTTTAAACCATCAATTCTTTAATCATGTCATTTTTACCTTGTTTAATTCTTCATGGTAGTCTTAATCTTCAATCATTCCTCCATTCATTCAGCAAAAATTTATTGTGTCTGTCTGCCAGATTCTGAATAAGAAACTAGGAGTACAAAGAGAAATAGAATTAGAACTTGTCCTCAAAAGAACTGGGTTCTAGTGGTCAATGATCATGCTGGTTGATTCATCTCTGGAATCTTCTTATGTAGCTAGGTATTTAATAAATGTATTCTGTTGCCTTGGAGTAACCATCTAAGCAAGATGCATAGACATTGCATTTGTGGAAATTTCATATTTCCATGAATGCTCAGAAATAGGTTCTATATTTCATTTTCTAATCATTTGCTTCTTTTATATGTGTGTTGTTAATCTAATATCTAGGATAAGTTATTTCGTTCATACAGATTAAGTTGCTACCAGTACTAGATATGTTTCTAATCATGAGCTTACTTAGAAATTACACATACTTATTTAATATTCTATAAATTCCTAATTGGAGCACCAAAATCCTATACAGTAATTCCCTTACATACAAACCATCAAGTTGCAAACTCTCAAAGATACAAACGTGTGTTCATCAGCATTAGGGATAAGTGAAATTGCAGCTTGCCCTCCATCTCCTATTCCTGACAGTCCTTTAACTCTACTGTCTCCCACTTCATCTCTCTCCAGGCAAGAGTCAGTAACTCTTCCTGCCTGTTCACTTGATGTCAGCCCCTATATTCCAGCTGTTGTACTGTACTACTGTACTTTTCAAGGTACTGTACTTCAAGATTTAAAATGTTTTCTTTTTGTGTTTGTTTTTTATGTGTTTGTGTGAAAAGTATTATAAACCTATTATAATACAGTTCTCTATAGCTGATTGTGTTAGTTGGGTACCTAGACTAACTTTGTTGAGTTTAGAAACAAATTGAACTTACAAATGTGCTCTCAGAATAGAACTCATTCATATGTAGGGGACTTACTGTAGTTACACATGAAATGCTGATTGTATTATCATTTAGTGTTTATAGCATTAGCCAAGAATTAGTAAAATGTCTACTAAGCAAGAATTGAGGCTTCCCTTGTAGCTCAGTTGGTAAAGAATCTGCCTGCAATGCAAGAGACCTGGGTTCGATTCCTGGGTCAGGAAGATCTCCTGGAGAAGGAAATGGCAACCCACTCCAGTATTCTTGCTTAAAGAATCCCATGTCCTGGTGGGCTACGGGCCATGGGATTGCAAGAGTTGAACACGACTTAGCAACTAAACCACCACCACCAAGCAAGAATTAGGAATAATGTATTTGAGGGATGGATCCTGCTTGAGTGAATTAATTCAGTGTTGGGGCCCCAGATCCTGAGAATCTCATTGGTTTCCTTTCTTCCCCACTAATATTTGCATCACTGATTACATCTCCAAAGGAGATTCCTCTGGTAATTGAGCCTCTCATCTGTTAACACCTCATACTTTCTTTTATTTAAAGCATTCTTGAGTTCAAAATTTTTTTTTAGCCAGCCAAGCCCAAGGGTTATCTCCTACTAGCTTCTTTGCTAGCCTAGAAGGGAAGGAAGCAGTAGAGGAGCCTTATTCATCAGTTTTGAAAACACTTGGTCTGGGGAGAAAACCCACTTTCTATTTATTTGACTTGATGGCCCCCACTTTGACTCTTATCAGCCTACACTCCATATACTTTCTGATGTACCCGCATGTAGCCTGTCATGGTTACCAGTGACTGCTATTATTAAATATACAAAATCATTTTACCAGATGATAAAAGAAGCTAGAGTGTCTAAAAATTTCATATATCTAACGTGTTGTATAAACAGCCTAAATCCCCATACATTTTATAACTTCAGCAGTCTAAAGGTTAAAGCCTGTCAGTTGAATTTCATGAATTCCAGGAAGAAATGGGGAAGTAGCACCAACTCTTCATTGTACACCAGTAATCAAACATCTCCTCATTACACTTCAATATTGTTGCCTCTAAAGGTCACCATTGCTGAACATAATCACACAAAATCAAAACTGCAAACTTTATATATCATGGAGGTAGTAAATAGCTTGGAGGTTTATTTTCTGGTGCCTGAACAACATTCTGAACCCATTTATAAATCCTTGGGAACTGTGGCGGGAACCAAACATATTTGCAATGCTTGACAATAGCTCCAATTAAATCAATTTCATATAAAAATATTTTTTCACTCATTTCAGGTGAAAAACACAACTCCTATTCATTAAGTAGAAAACATCTTTTTAATTGGTCTGTATAAAATGGATTTTTCTTCCTTTGTCTTCCTGTAAAAACAAATTTGATAATTATTTATAAAGCACCTTCAGGAAGGAATGTATAAAAGTTGAACTCAAAGGGAAGTAATGAAGTTCATTTAGTAAAGTCCTGGTATGCCCAATAAGTCACAGATGTTCTTTAGTTTTTCTGTGCATTGATTTTGCTGTATGTTATTTGGGCAATCTGTCACCTTGTAAGATCTATAGCCTAGCTTTATCCAAGCCACCACTGGCTCTTGCCTGAATTATTATAACAGCCTAACTGCTTCCACTGTTACTCCCCTGCATTCCTTCTCTGTTCTAGAGTCAGCATTATCTTTTGAACAAATAACTTCATATCTAAAGGAAAGGAACCCTTCAGTGGCTTCTGATTACATGTAAAATAAAATTCAAATTTCTTACCACAGTCTACAAAGCCCTGAATAAACTGACCCCTGCTTATCATTCTGATCTCAACTCCCACCATTGTTTTCCCTTACTCAACTTTAGCAACTCAGCTCATTTATTGAACATGCCAAGTAATTTGAGCCTAGAGATCTACACTTTTATTATTCATTGTGCAGGAAAGAATCTTGTCCCCACATCTTGACATGGCCATTTCTTTTTTTTTCCCCCCCTTCTATCTCCTCTAGAATACTCTCAGAAAATCTGTTTCTACCCATCCAAACTGTTTACTTTCCCCTCCTAACGACTCTTTCCCCACCTCTTCATTGTTTCTTTCATGGAATTTACAATCTGAATTTATAATCTGTCTTATTCAGATATTTTGTTTGCTGGTTCTTTCTGTCTCTGCCTTCACTAGTAAACAAATTGTGCTTAGTCTGTCTTATTCAATGGCATGCAATAGAAACTCAATAATAATTTATATAAGTATGATAAAGTCCTGGAATATTTCTCTTGTTAAAAATGTCTTTATGCCATTAAAGCAAGTTTGCAGACAGACTTAATTCAGAAAAAAACAACATAACAGTTTGACATGTATAGATGCAATGAGTATAAAGCACACTTTTATATGTTGTACTATTTTACATATTCATTTATAATTTTTGCTGTAGTAGCATGGTAAATTCAATATGATATTTTTTAGAAAGTATGATTTTTACCATGTTATAATGAAAAATGAGTTTTAATTAGATTCCTAATACAGTTTTTACTTGAAAAAGATGATAAAGTATTTCTCTTCCAGTATGCAGCAACTACCAGGGAGTATTTTTTTTTAATGTCTTCCCCATATTTAAATCAAACCATTCAGTACTGTAGGAGCAGGAGGCCAACTGGTGATAAAATAATGCCCTTTGTTCTGATTTCTTGCCTTCATGGTAAAGAACTTAAGATGTTTAGTTGCTTGTTTTCATATTAGACCATTAAGTTCCCCACCTAAGAATTCAGAAGAGAACAATTCAAAAAGCAAATTAAGAAATCCCTTTTCTATAGCATCAAAAAGGTTAAAATACTTGAGAATACACTTAACCAAGAAGGTGAAAGACTTGTACACGGAAAACTACAATTTTGCTGAAAGAAATAGAAGATATAAATAAATGGGAAGACATGTTGCACTTATGGATTAAGAGTCACAGTTGTTAAAATATACATATTGCCCAAAGTGGTCTACAGATTCAATGCAATCCCTATCAAAATCATAATGGAATTTTTTGTAAAAAATAGGGGAAAAAAACCCTCTAAAATCCACTAGGAACCCCAAGCGACCTTGAATAGCCAAACAATCTTGAAAAAGAACAAAGTTAGAAGCCTCATATATACTGATTTCAAACCATACTACAAGGCACCAGTAATCAGGTGGTGTGGTATTGGCATAAAACAGGTATACAGACCAATGGAACAGAATAGATAATAAACCCTTGTATATGTGGCGAAATGATTTTTGACAAGGATGCCAAAACTTAGAGAAAGGACAATCTTTTCAACAGATATCAAAATCAACAAATGGTATTGGCAAAACTGGATATCCATATATAAAAGAATGAATGTGGACCCTTATATTAAAAAAATTAACTCACAATGGATCAAAGATATAAATATGAGACATAAAACTAAAACTTTTGAAGAAAACAGAGGAGAAAAGCTTCAGGACTTTGGATTTGGCAATGATTTCTTGGATATGACACCAAAAGTTCAAGCAACAAAAGCAAAAATAGAGACTACATCAAACTTAAAACTTTTGCACATCAAAGGAAACAATCAACAGAGTAAAAAGACAAACTTTGGAATGAGAAGTTAATATCTAACATCGAAAAGATACAACAATAACAACAAAACCTTATTGAAAAATGGGCAAAGAATTGAATAGACGTTTAATGGCAACCCACTCCATTACTCTTGCCTAGAAGATTCCGTGGATGGAGGAACCTGGTGGGCTACAGTCTGTGGGGTCACAAAGAGTCGGACATGACTGAGCAACTTCACTTTCTTTTTCTTTTCTCTAGAAAAGATATACAAATAACCAACAAGCATATGAAAACATGCTCAACAAAGGTAATCACAAGAGAAATGTAAATCAAAACCTCAATAAGATATCATTTCACATCCGCTAGGATTGTTGTTGTTCAGTCATCCAGTCGTGTCTGCTCTTTGCAACCCCATGGACTACAGCACTCCAGGCTTCCCTGTCCTTCACCACCTCCCAGAGTTTGCTCAAACTTGGGTCCATTGAGTCAGTGATGCCACCCAACCGTCTTGTCCTTCTGCCTTCAATCCTTCCCAGCATCAGGGTCTTTTCTAATGAATTGGCTCTTCACATCAGGTGGCCGAAGTGTTGGAGCTTCGGCTTCAGCATCAGTCCTTTCAATGAATTCAAGGATTGATTTCCTTTAGAATTGACAGGTTTGATCTCCTTGCTGTCCAAGGGACTCTCAAGCGTCTTCTCCAACACCACAGTTCAAAAGCATCAATTCTTTAGTGTTCAGCCTTCTTTATGGTCCAATCTCATATGGCCACTATCAAAAGAGCAGAAAATAACAAGTGTTGGTAAGGATGTGAAGAAATTGGAATATTTGTTCACGGTTGGTGGGAATGTAAAATGGTGTATTTATTATGGAAACAGCATGGCAGTCCTTCAAAAAATTAAAAATGGAATTACCATATAATCTTGCCATTCCACTTCTGGGTATTTCCAAAAAGATTCAAAGTAGAATCTTGAAAAGATATTTGTACACCCGTGTTCATCACAACATTACTGACAATAGCCAAGAAATGTAAGCAACTCAAATATCCATCAATAAATGAATGGATAAAGAAAATGTATTACATACAAAGGAATACTAGGAAGTCTTAAAAAAAGAAACCCAATTACATGCTGCAGTATTAATGAACCTCAAGAACATTAATGCCAAATGAGATAAGCCAGTAACAAAAGGACAATTATGGTGTGATTCCACTCACACGAGTTATCTTAAGGCAGTCAAAATCTTAGAAACAGAAAATAGAAAGTTGATTGCCAAGGTCTTGGAGAAGGCAATGGCAACCCACTCCAGAACTCTTGCCTGGAAAATCCCATGGACAGAGGAGCCTGGTGGGCTGCAGTCCATGGGGTTGCTAAGAGTCGGACACAACTGAACAACTTCACTTTCACTTTTCACTTTCATGCGTTGGAGAAGGAAATGGCAACCCACTCCAGTGTTCTTGCCTGGAGAATCCCAGGGACAGGGGAGCCTGGTGGGCTGCCGTCTATGGGATCGCCCAGAGTTGGACACAACTGAAGCAACTTAGCAGCAGCAGGAGGAGTTAGCATTTAAGGGGTATAGAGTTTCAATTTTGCAAGATGAAAACATTCTAGAGATCTGTTGCACAACAGTGTGGATATACTTAACACTACTGACCTGTACACTTAGAAATGGTTAAGATGATAAATATAATGTGTTTTTTACCACAATAGGAAAAGAATTCAGAGTAAAGCTTTCTAGTGTTTTTTCCTGTAGCCAACAGAAATAAGCTTACTTCATGAAGTGCTTGTGCATGTGTGCATGCTAAGTTGCTTCAGTCATATCTGACTCTTTGCAACCCTGTGGACTGTAGCCCACCAGGCTTCTCCGTCCAAGGGATTCTCCAGGCAAGAATACTAGAGTGGGTTGCAAGAATACTAGAGTGGGTTGCCATGCCCTTCTCCAGGGGATCTTCCCGACCCAGGGGTCAAACCTGTGTCTTTTGCCTCTACTGCATTGGCAGGTGGGTTCTTTACCACTAGTGCCATCTGGGAAGCCCCATGAAGTGGTTACTTCTGTTTAATTTTCTGCACTCTGCTTGTTGATAAAAAGTTAAATAAAATTAGAAACTGAGAGCCACTAAAAAGAACTTTTGTCAAGGCAATCTATCAGATTAAAATTACAAGGACACAAAGATGGGGAAAAGAAGATAAAATTGATTCCCACATTAAAATGCTACTTCCCACAGCTATATCTGCTGGTTTATCAGAATATTTAAAGTATGTGTTGCAATGTGTGAACACTTAATATCAATGACAGAAATAAGGGTGACTCTCTAGAGATTTCATAAAAAAAAAAAACCCCATGAACTGAATTATTCAAATATTTCTTTACATTTTGTATTTCACATAACATGCTTTAATTCTGCTTGTTTATGATTAATTCCCAAATATGTTCACAAAGACTTCAGAAAAGTTTTATTGTGGGAAATCAACTAATAAATTTCTCTCAACATATGCAAGACAATTGTCAACTCTACTTTTTTGATTGCAAGATTAGATTTAATTTCCACTTAAGAGAAATCTAAAAAACTGTTTTTCTGAGTACAGCCTGGTTGTTATTTCACATTTCTTAGAAAATACATGTTGTTTTTGTTGTTGTTGTTAAAATCTTTACCGGCTGTTGATCCACACCTGGACGTGCCATACTCCATTCCAAAGAACTTCGTTTCCTTTGATTTTTCCATCATCTCTTGGCCTCACATTGCCAACAGTGATTCACATCCAAACTTCCTGTGAGACAGGGACTCCCTATGAGCAGTGGGGCTGGCACATTTCTCAGTCTTTGGTATCAGGCATGGCATCCAGGACATGTGCCATTTGCTGCTTCTTAAGCAGGGCTCTCAATGCAGAGATGAAAGAGAATTACAGATAGAGACAGATGATTGGTTTCTTATAACTTTTGACTACATGTGCTGATTCTGTTCAACCTAATGACTTAATGCTGAACCATTACAGTTCCCACCGCTGCTGAACATTATTTCATGGAGTTATGTAGTTTTATGTTTCTTCTCTTATTTATGTTTGTTTGGGGAATTTGTGAAATGCTTTTTGATCTGCAATAAGATGAGGGTTTTTTATACTGCAAAATAATGGGACTACATGCTGCATGAACTACCTTATCCTTTGTTCATTTTGCTCATTTTATTATACCCATTGGTAGCCAATAAATATGTCAACATGCTCTCATGTGAAACCTGTCAGACCTGTGAAGCATGACTCCCCATCATTGGATAGAAGTCTGAAAACAAATTTATCCCTGAAAAGAAATGAATGATAGGTTAAAGTATTTAAATCAGCCAGGAAATGGTAGCAACAATTTTCTTAAATGGCCATATTTAAACAAAGAACACTTTCTTTTTCTACTTTGAAATTATTAAGAAGTCTCAGTCTGAAAGGAAATCTGAAAGTAAGTGCTACTAGCAGGAAAGTAAATTGGCTGCTACCCTCATCTTCCAGAGTTTAAAGTCCTATTACCTCAATTTTATCATCTCTTTAAATCACTAAAAAACAATGACACATTTTAAATCACTAAAAAACAGTTACAAGCTGCACCATTCAATACAGTAGCCACTAGCTACATATTTAAATTTAATTTTAATTTAAAGTTTAATTAAAATTACACTAGCCACATTTCAAGGGCTCAGTAACAACATGTGACTGGTAGCTACCATATTGAACAGTGTAGATAGAAAATATTTCCTTCATCACAGAAAGCACAATTGGATAGCACTCTCTAAAGCATCATGTATACACATTTGCCATCATTTTTAGCTTTGGAAAATGTGCTCCACAGTCAAATTGTTAAATGCCACTTGTCTCAACCTGCACCTGTCCAATTTTACAAAGAATTTTAAGAAATCTCTAATTTGAGGTAAATAACTAGTGAGTGGCTGCCTTGTGAAACATAAGAACCACTTTCACAGTTTAAGGATTCCCAAATATCCTTTAGAAAAGATCTAATAATCCCTTTTAGACAATTGTTAGATACTCTTGTCTTTGTTTTTCTGAATTTCAATGAATTTAGGGAGTAGGCAGTAAACTTGTATTCCTATTAAATATTCAAAGGACCTTAAACATTACAAAAATCTTTAGTCGTAAGGAAATGAAACATCATGTTCCATTCAATTAGTACCATATCTTAATTATTTGAATGTAAGATCCCTTTCTCAATCTGAAAAGCACCTCTTAAACAATAATTGACCCTCTTTATTAAATGCAGAAGCCCTTTCTTTCATCAAAGGAGTAAGTGGATCTTTATCAGTCCAAAATGAAATGTTGGGGGTAGGGGATTGGTGATTGGAAAGGGGATTATTTTAGTTCAGGGACAATGGAAGAATAAGAAAGGGAATAAGATTTTCTGATCATAGAACAAAGCTACTTGTACATCACTCAAAGGAAGCCATTTCTCTCAAGTCATAGCCATAGCTGTGGTTCCCAACCCACTGCTATGCCTCCTTCCACTCTAAGGCTGACACAGCCACACACTTATAAACTGTAGGTCATGGGATTATTAACTCCCAGTCTCAGTGCACCCAGATATTTAAGTGCAAATAGTTATGTTTTAGGTGGGCTCTAAAAGTCTATGTGATTCAGCAGTCAAGAATCCACCTGCCAATGCAGGAGACCCAGGTTCAACCCCTGGGTCAGGAAGATCCCCTGGAGAAGGAAATGGCAACCCACTCCAGTGTTCTTGCCTGGGAAATCCCATGGTCAGAGGGGCCTGGCAGGCTACAGTCCATGAGGTCACAAAGAGCTGGACAGAGCTTAGCAACTCAACAACAACAGTTATGAATGACTGGCTTATCTACTTCAAAAAGCATGAGTCACAAGATTATAGAGGAAGGCCCCAGGACCACATTGCAGGTAGGACAGTTCACACTCTCTAGCTCTTGTCTTTAGAATATACCCAACAGTGGCCTTAAGTGGAAACTGACATTTAAAGACTCTAACTTTAAAGATGAGGCAATTTTGATTTTGACTTGGATAGCTTGGTAATTTTTTTCCAGGCATTTGTATATTTTGCTATTGCTTAGCAGTTTAAGTTCTCATTAAGGACTGTTAAGTGTCGTGGAGTCACATGCATTTGTATCAAAACCTTAATTCCTGTCACTTAATGGCTTGATGATCTTGGGTAAATATCTCAACCCTTTTGAAATTCAGCTTTTCCTTCTGGAAAAGGTGAGCTTTTTTTTACCTCAAATGAGGTTCATAAGAGGTCAATGAAATTGCATATCCTTAAAATGCAATCTGTACAATTTATACTAAAAACAAGTTAATTTTTTTAGTTATTTGCTCAGTACTTCAAAATGATAGATAATATTCTTCCTCTTTCTTTCAAGCACTACTATTTTTAATCACTCATCACCATGTATTCAGTGCTTGCTAAGTCATTTATGTATATTAAGTTTATTTATTATACATATTTTTAGATGAGGAAACTGAGGCAGAGTAAGACTCATTAATATGCCTGCATAGAATTAACCCGAAACAGAGTTTCATATGTTGAAACTCAGAATGTGAACCCAACTTTCTAGTTCCAAAGCCACAGTTTATGCAACTTCACAATAGATGGAAATATAATGTTTAGTTTAGCCAATGTGTAATAAAAGTTCTAGGAAAGTGTTCACTTGTCTTCAATAAGGTAGAAAGTATGTTGACAACTCTCAACAATTCTCTTCCGGTGAGTCAAAGGGAGCTTCACTAGAGAGTTAAGGCAGTGAGTATGTCTTATTCATACCTATTTTTTCACCAGTTAGCACATTGTCTTTTGGGCCACTGCAGTTGGCTCTCACTAAACGTCTCTGTTGTTTAGTCTCTAACTCATGCCTGACTCTTTACAACCCCATGTATTGTAGCCCACTAGGCTCCTCCTTCTTTGGGATTTTCCAGGCAAGAATACTGGAGTGGATTGCCATCCCTGGATCTTCCCAAGCCAGGGATCGAACCCACATATCCTACACTGGCAGGCAGATTCTTTACCACTGAGCCAGCCACAGGAAAGCCTTAAATGTCTCTGTAGTTGACACAAAAATGTTTTGCATCATTCTGCTGTGAAGATGACTGAAACACAAGGATATGTGTAGTGTCTTATTCCAAAATATGGAATTTTCTCTGAGGATTGTTTAAAAAATTAAATGTTAAATAATGAAGAATATATAGGTATATATATACACATACATAAAAACACACATGCACACACATATATATTTCCATCATATGGTCATGCATTTTAATTCTTTAACAAGTACGGAGAGAAACAGAATAATTTTCATTTTAGTTAACAGTATACTAATATAAAAATTTTTTTGAAGTTTCAATTTCTGGTTTGTTTCCATATCAGCAGTTTCCTTTCCATATCAGCAGTTTCCTTTTTTAAAAAAAAATTTCCTAAAGAAGTATTGGGTTGTTAGTAAATCCACAACAAAATTAAAATCTGACCAGTACCTACCAAAATTTTCACTCTGCAACAGGAAGACTCAAAGGAGATGAAACACTCAAGGTTAATAAGATTATCACCATTCTCTCTCTCTCTCTCTCTCTCTCTCTTTTGTATGTATATCTAAATCTGTGCCTCCTGGCCTTTCTTCACTAAGCAGAAGATTGTAATTATTGCTAAAGTCTCAGGTTTTTGCTTCTCTGCACAAAAATGAAATCAGTAGTGTGTAGCTGAATGCATTCCAGATAGCAATAGCATATCATTAGCATATCAGTGACAGCAACAAAAAATACATGACAACAAAACATTGCATACAAATGAAGATGTGTAAGAGTTTTCTACAAAAGAGAAACTGTTTCCTTGTTACTTTTGAAATGAGTCTTTACATTATAGTATGCAGATCCAAAGCTTTGAAAACCTGAAAATTCTAGGAAATAAAATAGGAAACTCTGAGAAATCCAGATACCACCCCACTAAGTCTCTGCTGTTTTCTAAAACATATCCTAATCTCCCAGTGCTCCAAAATTCATCATCTATCTGCCCATAGTTAACACTTCTTAAAGCATCTAACAAGGAACCCCCAGTGAAACCCACAGAGTTTGTTTTATAAGCAAACTATCAAGATTTTTTTCTACTTTCACATTAAGATTCAAGAAAATTATTTTAACCTGATGTGGTAAGATAGGTTAATACTAAAAGTATTAGAAACATATATAAACAAATATAATAATATTAAGTATATAAAATAAAGGCATTTATATACAATTATACATAAATACATATGTATGTTTCTTATTCCCTAATAGACAAAAGATAAAAATGTTCTTTGTCAACAGGGAGTTGTCTTCTACATGGTGATTCACATAACCATAAACTTTCCATCTTCTGGTGCCTCTTCTAGAGTCTTATCACCATCTACATCCAGTAGGCAGAAGACAAAACAACCTGGAGGAGCCCTCAGGGGAGATTTTATGGGCCTTACTTGGACATACCATTCACATTCTTTGGGTTAGATGAAAATCAAAGGCCCACATGTAATTGCAAGTCAGGCTGGGAAATAGACTAGATGTGTATCCAGGAAAAAGAGGAAACAGATTTTGGTCAAGAGCTAGCAATATCTACCATATCAGAATTCTCTAAATCCCTCCTGGCATAAATTATCACAGTTTCCTTCCAGCCTTTTCTCCAGCATAGGAAGTTACACTTTCTCAGTGGAAGACATGCAATGGAAAAATTAAATGTGACTCATGCAATTTACTACTCCTGTAGAACCATTGCAAGTCATCCTGCCCTTCTGTGGTTTGATCTCCACACAACCTTCTCTCTAAAAGAATTTTAAGTACTATATTTTCAGTGACTTTAAAAATCTCACTTTATACAGAATTTATTTCAGAAATAACATCAGAGAAGAAATTGGAATATGTTTTTGAAAAATACAAGACTCATCTGTCTGTACTTCTGACAAATAAACAAGGACTGAGAAAATATTGGTCAAGTCATATGAAAGCCATACAACAAAAGCCTTTTATCCAAATGACATACACTGTTCATGACAAACCTTTAACCTGAAACTAAATACATTTTTAAAAATTAGCAGTGTTTTCTAGGTGTGAGCATGACCCTTTTAATAAGCACACAGAAGAAATTTTATGAAGTCAGAATGCTTTTGTGCTAGTACATTCCCCTTTAGTTAATTAGACTTTATTTCTGAACCTATGACGCGTGCTCTAAAAATTCTAAGCTATTCACAAAATATCTTTGAAGAACAGATTGAGGTTTCATTATTTATAACTCAGTCAAGATACCAAACTGGGTAGATTGTAAACCTGCTGATACAGTAGCTTTTCTTCATCACTCTTTGAATTGTTGCTACTCAAGTTTCTAATTTATGTGCAAATTGAATTTGCCTAATGCATATAGTAAACTCTTTTTCTATTTTTTAAGCAGTTTCCTATACAGTGGTTTAAAGCACTCTTTCTGCATCTTATAAAAAGATAATGTAGCAAAGAGTTTATTTATTTTGTTTTTCATGTTACTTTCCATATACTCCACCCAGAGACTAGAGTGATTTTCTTTTATGAACTGAATATTCATCTGAAAGCAAAGTCTCCTATGCCCTGATCAGATTTAATTCAACTGAGAAACAAATGCAGAACTGGTTTTGTGGCATTTGTTGAGAGCACAGATACCAAGGCATCAGGATTCTGTTTTCAATGTTGTTCCCAATCTTCTCAGATGATTTGCTGTTGCTTCCATTTACATTGTTTAAAAGGAATACATAATCCCCTCAGTGTGGGAGTCACTGAGGTCAATGAACTGAAGGTTAATTTCATTGAACCTTCACTCTATTACGCGCTATCTGAAAAACTAGGAATCAAGGACAAAATTTTTACTCTTCTAGGGGAATGAACAGTTTAGCAAATAAGATGGGCATGTTGACAGATCTCTTGTATTTATGCCAATGGTTATCAACCGCTCAGTGTTCTAGGAATAATTTCAAATACTAGAGTCATTGATGGAATATTTGAAAAGATTAAAAGACTCAAAATATGTCAGAAATAATTTTCAAAGTGCCATTCTACTGACTAACAATTTTGTAGGACTCTCGGCAGGCTTCCCCAGTGGCTCAAGGGTAAAGAATCCAACTGCAATGCAGGAGCTACAGGAGACTCAGGTTGGATCCCTGGATGGGGGAGATTTTTATTTTTCTTTAAAGAGAGATATGTTTATTCCATGATCAGTACAGACCAAATGCATATTCACCATATGAAAGTCAAACCAATGACTCCAGAGTTTGGCCAACACTGAGGCGCCAGTGTCATGGTGTAGAGTGAGTTCTCATGGCACGTGTAACCTCACCAAGGACTCCAATTATAAAATTACAAAAAAAAAAGTTAGGGAAGGGGCAGCTGGTTGGCTGGGCCAAGTACCAGGCAGGGAGTCTCTGCCTTAGTCTGTGGCCTATGGCCCTTGCGCCCACCTCACCCCATGGCCCTTCCTTTTCTGGTTTAAAAAAAAACACAAAAAACTCAAAACAGATTTTACCTTGAAAATAAAAAGAAGAAACTAACAAATGTGGGGAGGAAACAAGGATAAGAAAACACAGTTTTCCAGTTTTATAATTGAAAATAGTAATAAAGTTTGAAACAGTAAAATATAGGCAGTTTTCTGTGTGTGTTTTGTATGTTTTGTTTTATGTGTGTGTGTTTTGTGCTTTTTTTTGTTTTTTTTTTTTAGTTTTTTTTACACCAGTTTGGTGGAGTCACCAACAAACTTCAAACAAAGATATGCCAACCATGTTTCACTACACAGTACAGCCACAGTCACACACTACCCACTGCTCAGTGGCAGCTGCTGCTCAATGAGGAGATGATCACACCATTTCAGAGACAAGCGGTACCATTGTGTCTGGAGAAGAAGAAAGAATTAAAAATAAGATCCAACAACAACAAAAAACCCAGAAACACAGGTGGGAAGGACCTGGTTGGTTCCTGGATGGAACTGGTTGGTGGCCTCACTTGCCAGGCGAGACCAGCCCACACACACACGTGTGACAGTCACTTCGCTCCAGATTGCCATAGACACAAACACAGTTCCACAGCACTATTCCCTTTTGCACAAGCGAACACTTACAGAGAGTGGCTCTCGAGTAAAGGCTCGTGGGGGGAGGGGAAGGGAGGAGCCGGGTCTATTCAAGGCAAAATCAATGCCAGCAAGGGGGTGGGTCAGCGCCCTTGCCACTTCCAGCTCTTGCAGGCCTGCCCTGGTCTCCTGGGTGTGGGCAGCGGCAGCTGGGGTGTGGAGAAGGACTCCCGGCGGGCAGGACGTCACGACTGTCACACTCTCGGGGACAGTAAACCAGTCACGGTGGCGGCAGCAACGATGTCCTGTGCATACTGTGCAGACATTTGGCAGAGGGGCCTCTGCTCCACACGGGGGACTCAGTGCTTGGGTCTAGCCGGCACTCGCTCATGGCGAGGCATGCCCTGTGCGGATGTCCTGTGGGAGCTAACAGGACGTCCGGCTTGCTATAAGGCAGCCAGGCTCTGCGATCCTCAGCTGCCTATCAGGACTGCCCCAGACATAGCATGCAGGAGAGCCAGGCCTGGAGATACCCCTTTGCCACTGCTACTGCCTCCGCTGCTGCCCCTAACACTATGGAGAGTCAACGTTTTGCCAGGAAATCAAAGTCAGAGGTCACCCAGACGCTCTCAGAAAAGATTTTCTTCAAATATTGACAACAGATCACTCTGGAAATTCACGTCAACTGTAGATGCCGTCGCTTCCCGGCGCCTTTGCTTCTGCTCCTGCTTCTGGGCCAACTCTCTCTGCTGGTCCAGCATGGACTGGGGCTGGCAGCTCCGGGCCTGGGGGCGGCGGCGGCGGCTACAGCAGCTGCCTGTGGCTGCTGCTGCTGCTGCTGCTGCTGCTACTCTTCGCCAGGAACAGCAGGAACAGCTGCTACTTCTCTTCCTGGCGCCTACGTGCCTCCTCGTGGGCTCGTCGGGCCTGCTCCAGCGCATCCTCGTCTTCCTGGCTCCTCATGCGCTCCTGCGGCAGCCGCTCCTTCTCCTTCTCTGCGTGCTCAGCCTGCGCCTTCAAGGCCTTCTCGCGCTCCTCCTTCTCCCCGGCCGCCCAGCGGAACTCCTTGAAGCTGTCACTCGCGGACTTGCCTGTGTAGGACCGGATGGTGGGATGCTTCTGCAGCAGGCTAGCCCAGGAGCCCATGTTCTTGATTTTTAGGTCCTTTTCGGGTGCAACTGGCGTCTTCGGCTCCTGTTTCTGTTTGTCCTTGTCTGGGGCCCCCGGTGGGGGTGCTTTCTGCTTAGGGGACCAAATGACAGGCCTCCCGACATCCACAGGCTTCATCTTAGGCCGCTGGGGCAAGTGGGCGGGGGCCTTGACGCTCTCTGGGGAGGAGGGCATGGCAACTCACTCCAGTATTCTTGCCTAGAGAATCTTGTGGACAGAGGAGCCTGGCAGGCTACGGTTCATTGCGTCACTAAGCGTTGGATTCACTAAAGCGACTTAGCACTCACCCACGCAGGACTCTCGGAATTATTTGATTCTCTATTTGCTTGGTAACTATAGCGTTCTGTTGCTGTTTAAATAGACTGCCCTGACCATATTCTCTTACATATTCACTAGAAAAAGTTAGCATACATTCCAGTAAACATGGAAGTCTTTTCGTGGGACTGAGCCACCTACCTACCAAAATAATGCACCCTGGATGGTGATGACCATGATAAATACAATTTCATTATGTTTGGACCATTATAAATTTGGAGATTTTTTTTTTTACCACTGCCTAAACTACTCTAACTAATACAAAAATATAACCCCTAAGCCCTGCAATTTGTCATTTTATTAATCTTTGCTCCACCAAGCAAGCAAGCAAGCACTGAGGGGTCAGAAGAAAGACGCTAAATAATATTTGCAAAACAGTTTCTTCTCTACCTGACCCTTAAGAGCCTTTTTCATAGAAACATCCACATACTTCTTCTTTACACTTATGTAAAAATAACCTCCTCGTCTACAGTCTTATTCATTTGAAGTCCCTTACACCCTAGACAAAGGGTTAGCCACTGTCTGTCCATTCATCCATAAAATCCATACCCCTTATGCATATATTTTCCAAAAAAAGGACAAGAACTTGCCTGAAGTCTAGACCTGAGAGGCTTTCCCTGCCCCATTGCCCTTCAAGGCAATCCTGTGTGGGACTGAAATGCTACCATAGTCCACTCTGGACAGTACTATCCTTAAACTAGGCTGTTTTTTTTTTTCCCCCCTTTCTTTTTCAGTGAACTTTTTGAAGGACTAGGATTTATTTGAGGGAGAGGTCGCAGTGCAGCATGAGTATGTGCAGTGCATCTGAGGGATCTATTCTCTCAATGTACTTGTGCTTTGGGGTTTTTCTTCAGGTACTGAAACGGAGCCATAGCCCAAGAGTATCAGCCCTCATAAGGGCAGTTTTATTAAACTGGACCTGAACCATCATCCAAAGGAAGGTATTTACCTTTCCTTGAATAAACATTCCCTAATAAGATTTTTCTTTAACTACTCACAGTTCTTCTGAGTCCATCTCCATCAACCTATTTACTGAATGCCTTATTCTCTGCAAAGTATATTTTATGGTATTATTTTGACTAATCATCTAGCAAAATGACTAGTAAAAGAAGTGAGGTAGTGGTCATATATTAATAGATTTCACTGCATATAACCTATGGGCTTTCCAGGCGACACCAGTGGTAAAGAACCCCCGCCTACAAATGCAGGAGGCATAAGAGATGTGGGTTTGATCCCTGGGTTGGGAAAATCCCCTGGAGGAGGGCATAGCAACTCACTAAAGTATTCTAGCCTGGAGAATCCCATGGACAGAGGAGCCTGTGGGCTACAGTCCATAGGGTCACAAAGAATTGGACACGACTGAATTGACTTAGCCTGCACATATAACATATACTTCATTGTCCAGAGAAGATGGTTTTATAAAATGTTACCCCTAGAACAGCCAACTGGGGGTAACATTTTCTGAAGTTGGGTATTTATTCTACACAGAGTTCTCAGATAAAAAATAGGACACCCAGTTAAATATGAATATCAGATGACAAATTTTTAGTATAAGTATACACTAAATTTTGCATGGGACATGCTTATGTTAAGAAGAACTCTTTGTTTATGTGAAATTCAAATTTAACTGGGCATCCTATACTTTTAATTGCTAAATCTGGCAACTCTATTTCCATAAGATGTGCTACATATTTTGTTCCATCAACAAATAGATGATGCCATTTCTCAAGAGTACATGAGCCCAATAACCCAAGGGTAGAGGTAGGAATAGCACTGACTGCACCAAATAGTACACTCGAAAACAGTTGGTTTTCCATCTCTAAGCTTTGTTGCTGCTAATTTAGAAGTCGTAGTTACTAAGAAAGGAGTGTTTCCACCAGAATGCATGATAATGGTTACATTGAGCTGAAAGCTGAGACTCCCCATGCCAAGAATAGGGGTGCTATATTTCCTAGTGTTTGAGTTATATATTACTGTGTAATAAGTCACCCCCAAGTCAGTGACTGGAAGAAACAATAACATCCCATTTGCTCAGAAGTTTTCAACTGGTCAAACTCCATGGAGGCATTTTATTTCTGTTCCACTCAGAGATGTTCCAAGTCTGGGGGTGGGGAGGACTTGTGTGGAATCAACTGAAGGCTCAGTCATTCATGTCTGGTGGTTGATGCTGGCTGTAGCCTGGTACCTCAGCTGGGTCTGAAATCAGAATATCTCGATATGGCCTTTCCATATTTTTTCTTGGCTTTCTCACAGCATGATGGAAGGATTTCAACAGGTCAGATACCCTAAGAGAGAACATTAGGTGAAAACTGTATTGCCTTTTCTAACCTTGCTTTTTTCTTTTCAAACCACCACTTTGTCAAGAAAGGTCCATATAGTCAACACTATCATTTTTCCGGTAGTTATGTACAGATATGAGAGTTGGGCCATAAAGAAGGCTGAGAAGCAAACAACTGATGCTTTCAAATTGTGGTGCTGGGGAAGACTCTTGAGAGTCCCCTGGACAGCAAAGAAATCAAACCAGTCAATCCTGAAGGAAATCAACCCTGAATGTTCATTGGAAGGACTGATGCTGAAGCTGAAGCTCCAATACTTTGGCCATCTGATGTGAAGAGCCAACTCATTGGAAAAGACCCTGATGCTGGGAAAGAACTGAGGGCAGGAGAAGGGGATGACAGAGAATGAGATGGTTGGATAGCATCACCGACTCGATGGACATGAGTTTGGGTGAACTCCGGGAGTTGGTGATGGACAGGGAGGCCTGGCATGCTTCGGTTCATGGGGTCGCAAAGAGTCAGACACGACTGAGTGACTGAACTGAACTGAACTGATTTATGTTCAGTGTACCCTATTTTCAGAGATTAAGAAATGTGTGATGCATTTTGGAAAATTTCCCCATCCAAATAATTAAAGAAGCTTGTTGCAAAAAATGATACCTTTACATTAGCTGGAAATTCAGGACACACAGACACACACATACACACTCCCCTCTTTTCTTCAATGTGAACTCATAACTTTATCCCAAGATAATTCCTTCTTCAGATACCTGTATTTAATGGAAAATTAGTTTACTCAATTAACCAAGAATAAAACCTCAGTTGAATTTTATTTTTCCCAATCACTTTGTCTTATTTCTCCTCTAAAATTACTCTCAGATCTAACTACCATGTTTCCATCCTAATTGTAGTGTGTACAATGGATGTTCATGGACCTGGACCCTAGTTATGAGTAGTGGGACTCTGAGCAAGTCTCTTGGTTTCTATAGTTAGTTTCTTTTTCAGACTGTAAAGGGGTTACACCTGATCCATGTTTTACAAACAGCAAGTCACAACTTACTAGAAAATCTTAAAATAAATACAATGTATTTCCATCAGCCTCTCTAAATTTTAAAAAGAGCAGAGCAAAAAAAATGTCAAATGTCATCATAAATACTAAGGATAAACACTGTTCTATTAAACATTTTTATTTGTTTTGTAATTATGTGTGTATGTAAAACATTTCCTGTCTATAGCTGACAGTTAAAAAAAAAAATTGAAATCCACTGCACTAGATGATTTGAAGGTCCTTCCATTGATAAATTATAAGATTTTATTCTGGGCCTTTACCATTTCATGCCGACAAAGGTCCATCAGTCAAAGTTATGGTTTTTCCAGGAGTCATGTATGGATGTGAGAGTTGGACTACCAAGAAAGCTGAGCACCAAAGAATTGATGCTTTTGAACTGTAGTGTTGGAGAAGACTCTTGAGAGTCCCTTGGACTGCAAGGAGATCCAACCAGTCCACCCTAAAGGAAATCAGTCCTGAATATTCATTGGAAGGGCTGATGTTGAAGCTGAAACTCCAATACTTTGGCCAAGTCAGTTCTTTGGCTACAAAGAACTGACTCACTGGGAAAGACCCTGGTGCTGGCAAAGATTTAAGGCAGGAGGAGAAGGGGACGACAGAAGATGAGATGGTTGTATGGCATCACCGACTTGATGGACATGAATTTGGGCAAGCTCCGGGAGATGGTGAAGGACAGGGAAACCTAGCATGCTGCAGTTCATGGGGTTGTAAAGAGTTGGACATGACTTAGCAACTGAACAACAGCAACCTTGCTTTGGAAAATATGTTAAGTTCATTTCTACCACATCCTATTTGTTAAATTTAGGTCACTCAGGTGGCCCAAGTTCAAGAGAAACATTAGAGTCTACCATTTAATGAGAAGACTCTTAAAGAATGGAGGGCATTTTTCTTTTTT
Source organism: Bos javanicus (assembly GCF_032452875.1). Classification (NCBI taxonomy): domain Eukaryota; kingdom Metazoa; phylum Chordata; class Mammalia; order Artiodactyla; family Bovidae; genus Bos; species Bos javanicus. The sequence continues at coordinate 39,632,291 of NC_083869.1, forward strand.
TATCATTGCATCTTGTGTGATCTTAGTCCCCCAACCCCAATGGAATCCCCTGCATTTGATGTGAGGAGTCTTAACCACTGGACCACCAGGGATGTCTCAAGGGCATTTTTAAAGGATCAGTCTATCCTCTTTCCATAAATTATTTACATTCCTGCTACATGCAGAAGTGCTTCCCTGGTGGCTCAGATGGTAAAGAATCTGCCTGCAATGCAGGAGACCCAGGTTTGATCCCTGGGTCCAGAAGATCCCCTTGAGAAGGGAATGACAATCCACTCCAGTATTCTTGCCTGGAGAATTCCATGGACAGAAGGGCCTGGCAAGCTACAGTCCATGGGGTCACAAAGAGTCAGACACAACAGAGCGACTGACCCAAACACACATGCTAAATAAATCCATCCTTCCTCAGTAGTCTCCCAATTTTCATCTATTATGACATAGAGTTTCTTATCTTAGGTCTAGAACTTCATCATCTAACCAGATACAGATACAAATAAGGCTTTGTGCTTGTGATTCAAGTATAGCTCCTTCAAAACAGTTCTTGATATGAAGACTTGTAAAGTAGAGGCAAGTTATCTGCCATTCACACATCCAATGTACAATGGCTGGACATGGATAAGATAGCTTCCATAAGCCTTCCTGTTCAAAAATGAGGGAAATTAGAGATACTTGAGAGTTTCTGCTGCTGCTGCTAAGTCACTCCAGTCGTGTCCAACCCTGTGCGATCCCATAGATGGAAGCCCACCAGGCTCCCCCGTCCCTGGGATTCTCCAAGCAAGAACACTGGAGTGGGTTGCCATTTCCTTCTCCAATGCGTGAAAGTGAAAAGTGAAAGGGAAGTCACTCAGTCGTGTCCGACTCTTAGCGACCCCATGGACTGCAGCCTACCAGGCTCCTCAGTCCATGGGTTTTTCCAGGCAAGAGTACTGGAGTGGGGTGCTGTTGAGTCGACAGTAATTCTGGAATGCAGCCAGGCCCAAATTCCCATAATTTTGGTTAGAGCTCTGTTCTGATGACTGGAAATGATTCTCCATGGCTTTTGACTCTGCCCTCTGAACTCTCGGTCCACTCTCTGAGTCATTGTTTCTTTTCCATAAGAAACTGCCAGTGTTTGTAGCTAAGTAGATTCTCCAGCCTTTTCCGGTCATTCAGGGATCAAAAGCTTCTTTTAATTTTGTACTGTCTAGTTCAAGTTGGTAATGTTTCTACCAAAACCATTTCCTTAAACTCCTTGTGACTTACTGACTTCATTCCATTAGTAAAAGTCATACTTTTAAATCTCTTGAAGATGAATCTTTCTTTATTTTTTTCCTTTTTTTTTAATTTTATTTTTAAACTTTACAATATTGTATTGGTTTTGCCAAATATCAAAATGAATCCGCCACAGGTATACATGTGTTCCCCATCCTGAACCCTCCTCCCTCCTCCCTCCCCATCCCATCCCTCTGGGTCATCCCAGTGCACCAGCCCCAAGCATCCACTATCGTGCATCGAACCTGGACTGGCGACTCGTTTCATATATGACATTATATGTATTTCAATGCCATTCTCCCAAATCATCCTACCCTCTCCCTCTCCCACAGAGTCCAAAAGACTGTTCTATACATCAGTGTCTCTTTTGCTGTCTCGTAGACAGGGTTATTGTTACCATCTTTCTAAATTCCATATATATGCGTTAGTATACTGTATTGGTGTTTTTCTTTCTGGCTTACTTCACTCTGTATAATAGGCTCCAGTTTCATCCACCTCATTAGAACTGATTCAAATGTATTCTTTTTAATGGTTGAGTAATACTCCATTGTGTATATGTACCACAGCTTTCTTATCCATTCATCTGCTGATGGACATCTAGGTTGCTTCCATGTCCTGGCTATTATAAACAGTGCTGTGATGAACACTGGGGTACACGTGTCTCTTTCAATTCTGGTTTCCTCAGTGTGTATGCCCAGCAGTGGGATTGTTGGAGGTTACTTTAAGACTCTATGAGACAACACCTTTAAGATTCTTAGAAGTTCTATTTAATATTGGGGAAAAAACCTGTGAGACATACCTGTAATATTATTAGAGGAACTTTTGTTTAAGGTGCCAAATTAAATCTTTTTCGGTTTATATCAAAGGTTTTAAGCTCATGGCCTAGTCTTAATCTTTAGGCTGTATTCCTGACAGGAACCTGGATTTCATATCTACCCAGAAGTTATTTTTTAAGTTTAGCATTGTTTGCCATCTGGAAAGACTGGCGATAAAGAACAGTTTGTTTCTGATTTTCAAATGAAGCAAATTTTGGCTCCTTAACATTTCTTTTTTCAGCTTATCTCTCCTTCTTCCAGCATTTTACTATAGGCAGCTAGAAGAAGCCAGGAAATACCCTGAATACTGTGCCTAAAAATATCCTTAGTTAGGTCAGCCGTTTCATTGAGTATATTTTCTGTTTTCCGTATTACTGAAGGTGACAGTATTGCTAAACTTTCCACCATCACAGAGCAAGAGCCTCCTTTTTTTCCAGCTTGCAATAGTGTTTTCCTCACTTTCTGTTAAGCCTTCACCAGTGGGCCATCAGTTCATGGGCCATCAGTCTTCTGCTAGCAGTCTCTTCAAGGTTCTTAAGCTTTCACTAACATTGCCCTCCTGGTCCTTCCAGAACCCACTCATAATCCAATTCCAACGCCACTGCCACATATTTTTAATTTGTATTACGGCAGCAGCCGACTTTCAAGTACTAAATTGTGTCCTCTAAATGTGTCCTCTGTTACTGAGAAATAAACCATCCCCAAATGTAGTACTATAAAGATAACATTTATTTTGCTCACAAATCTGAAATTTGAGCAGGGTTTAGCTGGGAGGTCTGTTTTGCTCTACTCACCTTCAGCTAGTATGGCTCAAAGACTGAGAGCTGACAGTCAGGTGGAAGCCTTATTACCTTTCATGATCTGTGTGTCATTTGTGCTGCATTCTATTCATGAGGCTGGGTCACTGAAGCCAGCCCATTAGATAGAATTAGACTCTACCATTTAGAGGAAGAATTTGCAGACATTTAGAAACCACCACCGATGGGAAGACCGATTCTGATTTTCAAGGGGAAATTTTGTAGCTGCTACATAGTGGAGCAGAAAGGAGTATATCATGAACCTAGGGGTGGAAAAACTGTACAGCATGAGGAGAACTCAGACACTGTTCTTAGGTGTGTAAATCAGAACATTTGCTCTGGAAAGATCTAGTTGTTTAGAATCTGTGCATATTATTCAGCAGAGCAGCTATACCCGCTGAAGACATCTAAAGGAAACTAACACATGCACAAAATGAGACACCACCAACACAACAGAGTTGGTAACAGTATTTCCTAATGGCTCAGATGGTAAAGAGTCTGCCTGCAACGGAGGAGACGCAGGTTCAGTCCCTGGGTCAGGAAGATCACCCGGAGAAGGGCATGGCAACCCACTCCAGTGTTCTTGCCTGGAGAATTCCATGGACAGAGGAGCCTGGTGGGCTACTGTCCATGGGGTCACAAACAGTCAGACATGGCTGAGCAACTAACACTTTCATTTTCACACTTTTCAAACTATATAAATAATTTAATAAAACATTGATAATGAAATACATATCATGAAATAGTATGTAGTATTTAACACAAATAACCTTGAGCAATATGCATCAGTGTGCCTCCCAGGTGGTTTAAAGGTAAAGCGTCTGCTTGCCAATGCAGGAGACACAGGTTTGATCCCTGGGTTGGAAAGATCCCCTAGAGAAGGAACTGACAACCCACTCCAGTATTCTTGCCTGGAATATCCCATGGACAGAAGAACTGGCAAGCTACAGTCCATGAGGTAGCAAAAGAGTCAGGCATGACTTGGCAACTAAACAACAATTTGCATCAGTAGAAATAAATCTCCAGAACAATACTGAAAGAAAAAAGCAGAATTATATACAGACAGTCATGTTTGAAAGCTTGCAAACTTTTTATCTGGAATATATACATATATAATAATAGAATAGAAATATGAAAATTGAAATGGTAAATATCAAATTTAGCAAAAATGATTATCTCTGGGAAGAAAGAAAAAAAAGGATTGGAGAAACAAGGAACTTTACTATATTTATAATGTTTTACTTTCTTAAAAATAATTTTGAAGCCAATACTGGGAAAACATCAAGAGTTTATTTAAGATTGGGTTGGGGGGGGGTTATGTGACTGCTCTCTTTGTTGTCATTCTTCTGTAATCTGAAGTACTTTAATTAATAAAACAACATGTATATATAATAAACAAGCTCCATAATGTTTATCTTGAAGATGAGAAAGAGAAACTGAGTGGAAAATGTTGGTTGAGATAGTGACCTCTTAAGAATTACCTCCATCATAATGTGACGAATTCACTGGGCTCAGCTCAGGAGACAGTGATTAGACTTACGTTGTCATGAACACAGAGCTAAGAGAACGACGTCTAAAATTAGCAGCAGTGACAGGGTCAGAAGCCCTTACCCCCTAACTATTCCCAGCAAGGAAAGCTGTCCCAAATCACCACTTGTGATGGTCTGATGCGAATGGGAGTTGTCCCCCTATCAGGACTTGCCTTGTTTTCAGAAAACACTATCAGCTGAGCTGTCATTTTTAACAAAGCCCAAAAGGAGAGTGAAAGCTTTGTTTCTCTCTTTGCACACCCCTCAAACGCTGTTTGACGAACGGTTTTAAATAAACCGTTATGTTGCACAGCTGCACTGTGCTGATATGAAAGTGAGTTGATCGCACTGTCTGTAATTACAAGGGGGAGTGTGGAGGTTGTGTGATGTGAAAAGTTTATATGCATACAGATTAACTGCAAAACCAAATAAAAAAGTACTCAGCAGAGATGAGGAGGTAGAGATTGTGGATCTCTCTGGGATATAGGGCTGGGTTTGGCTTTTCTCCAAAGAGGTAACCCATTCATGTCTAAAGGTAAAGAAAACAATGAAAGAGAATACAGCTAAATACAAAAATTTAAAAACATTTTTTAGGCCTTTCCTTATTTCAGTAGTTGGAGACCAAATTGAATCAAAAAATAAGGATGACAAAAAATGGGTAGCAATAGCAGATTTTCAAATTGACCAACATGACGATCACATAGGAAGGCCCCCTGGAAATTGTGAGAATCTGAAAACTGAGCTTGAGACTTAGACCTGACTTAAATTACCATTTCTGTGAAGTTGAAGCATCATATAATGAGGGTCTGGGGCTAGAACAATGTTTCTCAAATGTATTCCTGAGGCCATCTGTGTCAGAATCAAGTAGAGGTCCCCAGGACAAATGCAGATTCCTGGAGCACACCACAGATCTGCATGATTAGCATGCACTGGCCAGGCTAATAAGATACATTTGAACAGCTCCGTGAGTTTGTGTATACCATTTGAGATCCAGTACTGAGTATACCAGATTTTTTTTTTTAATGCATGTCCAACACCCTTCATTTTTATTTTTTTAAATTTTAGTATAGTTGATTTACAGTGTTATATTAATTTAGGTGTATAGCAGTGATTCAGTTTATATACATATATATATTCAGTTAGTGTTAGTTGCTCAGTTGTGTCCAACTCTTTACAACCCTACGGACTGTAGCCCGCCAGATTCCTCTGTCCATGGAATTCTCCAGGCAAGAATACTGGAGTGGGATGTCATTCCCTTATCCAGGGGATCTTCCCAACACAGGGATCCAACCTGGGTCTCCTGCATTGCAGGCAGATTCTTTACTATCTGAGTCACCAGGAAAGCCCAAATATATATATATTAGATTCTTTTCCCTCATAAGTTATTACAAAATGTTGAGTATAGCTGCCCACCTGAAACTATCACAACATTGTTCAATATAAAATAAAAAGTTAAAAAAATATATTTCATATAGTTCCTTGTGCTTTACAGTAGGTCCTCATTGGTTTTCTACTTTATATATAATAGTGTGCATACTAGATTTTAAATATACCTCCAAATCTTTGATGACTGAACAAGATTCCATTAGACCGTGTCCAGATTGTATGACATTTTCTGCATCCTGTAAGAAAATTAATCTATTTTCTTAAGATTTTGGTGTAGTTTTCCAAAATGCAAGGCATAATATGCCCTTTGAATAAAAGTGTTCCTAGTAAAAAGACAGTTCTCTCTAGAAATTTCTGTTGATGACACTGATGAAGAAATAGAATAGATAGTTCATACATTCAGAAGCATTATCATTTAATTCCATACAGTGAATCAGAATAGGATATTTAGAAACGTTATTTAGAAAAGGACAGTAAGAGTTTTCATAGGAAATACCAGGATTAGCTTCCTTAATTTACTGCTTTCTGCACTCATCTGCAATATTTCACTGTGTTGATTCTAGTTCAGTGTCTTTAAATTTGCTTTCTAGTCTTTTTCTTTCATCAAATATTTGCTACGTCTTCTAAATGCCAGGAGTTTTGTTTCATGCATGAGATACTAAGATTGAAAAAGACACTTTCCTCAAAGAACTCACATGTATTGGGGTAAAGAAGCAATATACACTACCATATTATTGTTGTTGTTTAGTCAGTAAGTCATGTCTGACTCTTTTGAGAACCCATGGACTACAGCCATCCAGGCTCCTCTGTCCATGGGATTTCCCAGGCAAGAATACTGGAGTGGTTGCCATTGCCTTCTCCAGAGGATCTTCCCGACCCAGGGGTTGAACCCATGTCTCCTACATTGGCAGGCGGATTCTTTACCAATGAGCCACCAGTGAAGCCCCAACCATATTATTACAGAGGTATTTATATGAATAAAATGATTTAACACCATAGAAAAGGAAGCAACTTGCTCTCATTCAGAGAAGTCAAGGTCAGTTTTTCCAAAAGAGGTGATACTGGATCTGGATCTTAGAGACTGTTATGCTAGAGAGGGAAGATGGGCAAAAAAGGTCATAAGAAGGGAAGCCTAAGCAAAGGCATAAAGATTTTTCATGGTTCCATCTATTTAAGAAATGATATTTTATTCTTGGTTTAAGGAAGAAAAATAGTATATAAGTTTGCAAAATAAATTTAGGATCAAGTTGGGAAGGTCTTGAATACCATGCTAAAACTTACAATAATTTTTAAGTCAGTGCGAAGGCTTGCTGTGATCTATGCTTTAAAAATGTTCTCTAGAACAAATATGAAAAGTAGAGAATAATCAGTAGCGAATAGGCCAGTTAGGAGACTGGCACAGTACAGATCTAGAGGAGCCCCTGAATTAGTAAAGAAGCAAAAGCAATGAAAAGAAAGGACTAGATTGGAGAATTATTTCAGGAGCAAAACTTGGCAGATTAGATATGTGGAAAGAAAGAACCTAGATGAAACGTCAGAGATGTTTCTGTGGTTTCTAGATTTTGGTGACTGAGAAGATGGAGAAACAATTAATAAAGATAGATCAATCGAGAAATAGGAGTAGCATGGGAGGATGAGCTTGATTTTTGACATTTTTGAAGTACTAGGGATTTGGAGTTCATGACAATGTGGGCCTGGGCATGGCGAGTTGGAAGACATTAGCATAAAGTTCATAGCTGAAATCCCTGGAGCACATAGGCTGCTAAGGGAAGAAGTTAGAATGACAGTATAAAAGAGTTAAGGTTTGAAATTGGTGTATAGCTGGGACTTGTCTGGTGGCCCAGTGGCTAAGACTCTGAGCTCCCAATGCAGGGCGCCTGGGTTTGATCCCTGTTCATGGGACTAGATCTGGAATGCTACAACTAACATACCCTGTATGCTGCAACTGAGACCGGTACAGCCAAATAAAGAAAGAAAGAAACTGGAGTACCTCTACTTTTAATTCCTGTTGTATACTGGCAGACATCACAGTAAATCACCTGTAACAGAATGAGATGGGCTTCCCTGGTGCCTCAGACAGTAAAGAATCTGCCTGCAATGCAGGACACCTGGGTTCAACCCCTGGGTCAGGAAGATCCCCTGGAGAAGGGAATGCCAACCCCCCTCCAGTATTCTTGCCTGGAGAATTCCATCTACAGAGAAGCCTGGCAAGCTACTGTACATGGGGTCGCAAAGAGTCAGACACTACTGAGCGACTAACACTAACACTAAATAGGATGTGACAGCGAACGTGAGCATCTAGTTAACATGAGGAAGAAAGTTATAAAAAAGTTAAAGGAAGGCACAGAACTGCTAAACTGGCAATGCTTAATGTAGCAATTGACTATAACATTTCTTTCTTCAGATAGGACCACACCAGATATATAGCATGTTCATAAGAAAGGTTTTATAATAACTATGTTAAATGTATTTAATGAAGGGCATCAATATTATTAGATTAAAAGAAAGAGAAGCTGGTGACAGCTTGTTTGCTTTTTTTTTTTTTTTGCTTGTTTCCTTTGAATGCAAAAACAGGTATGCCATTACTTTATGTGGACCACTAATTAAGTCTTTTATAAGTCTTCTACAACTTGTTAAGAATTATTTGTGAGAAACTGAAAGGAAAAATTATATGAAGAGGGAAATACCCAGAAATAAAAGGAAGTGAACAAGCTATGTTTTAATTTTCTCTCAAAGTCTTTCCTAGCTTATGATTTTATTGTTAAAACTGATACAGTGAGGAGAAGAGAATGAATTTAATTCATAATAATAGACACTTTCCCGTTAGATAAAGAATTTAGCAATTTAGAGAATGAGAATCTGGCTCATTATTTTAATTAATTCAGTAGGATTTTAACAAATTTTTATTGAGTGCTTACCATATGCTAGATACTATTCTAGGTGCTGCGATAAACCAGTGAACAAGATAGATGAAAATTCCTGCCTTTGTAAAGCTTATCAAATAAATGGTTGTCGTTGTTCAGTCGCTAGGTCATGTCTGACTCTTGGCAACCCCATGGACTTCAGCCCACCAGGCTCCTCTATCATGGGATTTCCCAGCCAGAATACTGGAGTGGGTTGCCATTTCCTACTCCAGGGGATCTTCTCCACCTAGGGATCGATCTTGTATCTCCCGTGTCTCCTGCATTGGCAAGCAGGTTCTTCACCACTGTGTCACCAGGGAAGTCCTGTCAAATAAATAACTAACAATTAATCACTGGTAATTAGAGTAAAGGGGAATCAGGGAAAAGGGATAGGATGTATATGGGGACAGCAGTGGTTGAAATTGCAAGAAGAATGATCAGGAGAAACACCACAGAGAAGGTAATATTTGAGCTAAAATCATGGAGGAATTGGAGGGAGGAATGGTTTCAGGCAGAGGTCGTAGCAAATTCAAAGACAAGAGCAGGCAGATGCTTGCTGCATTGGGAGAACAGGCAGGAGTCCTGAGAACCTGAACTGGAGAATCTCTGAGGCAGGGCAGAGGTGATAGGCAGTCTCTGCCATCCTGAGAACTTTACCTTTTTTTCTGAGTGAGATGCCAAAGGAGGTTTTCAAGCAGAGTTGGAAGAATTGTACAGTCTTATCTAACTGTAGAATTAGGTTTGGGCAACTTTCTTACAGTAAATAAATTTGTCTTTTTTTTTTTTTTGTATGTACATATTGTGTTAGCCAGGGCTTCTCTGGTGGCTCAGATGGTAAAGAATCGCCTGCTATATGGAAGACCTGGATTCAATCCCTGGATTGGGAAGATCCCGTGGAGGAGGGCATGCAAACCCACTCCAGTATTCTTGCCTGGAGAATCCCCATGGACAGAGGAGCCTGGTGGGCTACAGTCCATGGGGTCACATAGAGTTGGACACGACTGAGCAACTAAGCATAGCATAGCATATTGTGTTAGGCAGAGTTGTAAGGATGTCCTTCAAGATTCCCCTTCTCTGGTTCACTTCAGTTCAGCTCAGTCACTCAGTCATGTCCAACTCTTTGCAACCCCGTGAATTGTAGCATGCCAGGCCTCCCTGTCCATCACCAACTCCCAGAGTTTACCCAAACTCATGTCCATTGAGTCGGTGATGCCATCCAGCCATCTCATCCTCTGTCGTCCCCTTCTCCTCCTGCCCCCAATCCCTCCCAGCATCAGGGTCTTTTCCAATGAGTCAACTCTTCACATGAGGTGGCCAAAGTATTAGAGTTTCAGCTTTAGCATCAGTTCTTCCAAAGAACACCCAGGACTGGTCTCCTTTAGAATGGACTGGTTTGATCTCCTTGCAGTCCAAGGGACTCTCAAGAGTCTTCTCCAACACCACAGCTCAAAAGCATCAATTCTTCGGTGCTCAGCTTTCTTCACAGTCCAACTCTCACATCCATACATGACCACTGGAAAAACCATAGCCTTGACTAGATGGACCTTCTCTAGTTGCTCAGTACTAATTTGGATACTAGTGTTAAAGGATTTAGGAGATGGTATTAAGGCTGTTATCAGCTGACTTTAAAATAACGAGATTGCCTAAGATTATCTGAGTAGGTCCAATGTAACAATGTGAGCTCTTAAAAGCAGAGGAAAAAGACAAGTGAGTTAAGCAGAGGGTGAGATAAGAGGCCTTCGACTTGGGGTATCTCCTCTTTGCCACTCGCCTCTCCAGCACCAGGCAGCCGCTGTGCACCCCACTCCAGCGCCGCGCAGTCCCCATGTTCAAGGTCAGGAGCAGTGGCTATGTAGAGATACCCCACATCCAAGGTCAGAGAAACCCCAGTAAGACAGTAGGCACTGGAGTGGCTGTGCAGAGATACCCCACGTCCAAGGGCAAAGGAGAAGCCCCAGCAAGACAGTAGGAGGGGCGGATTCGCATTTAGAATCAAACCCCATTACCACCAGCGATGCTCAGAGGACTCAAAACAAACCTGTGTGCACCAGGACCCAAGGACCCCACAGAGACTGAGACAGAACTGTGTGTGAGCATCTCCGGTGAAGGTACGGGTCGGCAGTGGTCTGCCGTGGGGACGGGGGCTTTGGGTGTGGGTATGGCATAAGTCCTCCTGGAGGATTGCCATTAACCCCACCATAGAGCTGCCAGAACTTACATGGGACAGGGAAATAGACTCTTGGAGGGCACAACAGAACCTTGTACACCAGGACCCAGGAGAAAGGAACAGTGACCTCACAGGAGACTGCCCCAGACTTGCCTGTGGGTGTCCAGGAGTCTCCAGTGGAGGCGTGGGTAGGCGGTGGCCTGCTGCAGGGTTGGGGGCATGGACTGTAGCAGTAAATACATGGGATCTTTTGAGGGAGGTTGCTATTGTCTTCATTACCTCAACCATAGTTTGGCCCCAGGTAAATAGCAGGGAGAAACCTATATGCAGGTGAGGAAGCAACAGTTAGAACTGGACATGGAACAACAGACTGGTTCCAAAAAGGAAAAGAAGTACGTCAAGGCTGTATATTGTCACCCTGTTTATTTAACTTGTATACAGAGTACATCGTGAGAAACGCTGGCCTGGAAGAAGCACAAGCTGAAATCAAGATTGCCGGGAGAAATATCAGTAACCTCAGATATGCAGATGACACCACCCTTATGGCAGAAAGTGAAGAGGAACTAGAAAGCCTCTTGATGAAAGTGAAAGAGGAGAGTGAAAAAGTTGGCTTAAAGCGCAACATTCAGAAAACTAAGATCATGGCATCTGGTCCCATCACTTCATGGGAAATAGATGGGGAAACAGTGGAAACAGTGTCAGACTTTATTTTGGGGGGCTCCAAAGTCACTGCAGATGGTGACTGCAGCCATGACATTAAAAGACGCTTTTCCTTGGAAGGAAAGTTATGACCAACTTAGATAGCATATTGAAAAGCAGAGATATTACTTTGCCAACAAAGGTCCATCTAGTCAAGGCTATGGTTTTTCCAGTGGTCATGTATGGATGTGAGAGTTGGACTGTGAAGAAAGCTTAGCACCAAAGAATTGATGCTTTTGAGCTGTGGTGTTGGAGAAGACTCTTGAGAGTCCCTTGGGCTGCAAGGAGGTCCAACCAGTCCATCCTAAAGGAGATCAGTCCTTTAGAAGATCAGTGTTCATTGGAAGGACTGATGCTGAAACTCCAGTACTTTGGCCACCTCATGTGAAGAGTTGACTCATTGGAAAAGACCCTGATGCTGGGAGGGTTTGGGGGCAGGAGGAGAAGGGGACGACAGAGGATGAGATGGCTGGATGGCATCACTGACTCGATGGACATGAGTCTGAGTGAACTCCGGGAGTTGGTGATGGACAGGGAGGCCTGGAGTGCTGCAATTCATGGGGTCGCAAAGAGTCAGACACAACTGAGTGAGTGAACTGAACTGAAATAGCAGGGAGGGAACACAGCTACACCCATCAACAGAAAATTGGATTAAAGATTTACTGAGCATGGCCCTGTCCATCAGAACAAGAACCAGTTTCCCCCTCAGTCAGTCTATCCCATCAGGAAGCTTTCATAAGCCTCTTATCCTTCTCCATCAGAGGGCAGACAGACTGAAAATCACAGTCACAGAAAACTAACCAATCTGATCACATGGACCACAGCCTTGTCTAAATCAATGAAACTATGAGCCATGCCATGTAGGGCCACCCAAGACATGCTGAAGAGTTCTGACAAAAATGTGGTCCACTGGAGAAGGGAATGGCAAACCACTTCAGTATTCCTGCCTTGAGAACCCCATGAACAGTATGAAAAGGCAAAAATATAGGACACTGAAAGATGAACTACCCAGGCCAGTAGGTGCCCAATATTGCTACTGGAGATCAGTGGAGAAATAACTCCAGAGAAAATGCAGAGACGGAGCCAAAGCAAAAACAACACCCAGTTGTGGACATGACTGGTGATGGAAGCAAGGTCCGATGCTGTAAAGAGCAATATTGCATAGGAACCTGAAATGTTAGGTCCATGAATCAAGACAAATTGACGTGATCAAACAGGAGATGGCAAGAGTAAACATTAACATTTTAGGAATCAGTGAACTAAAATGGACTGGAATCAGTGAATTTAACTCAGATGACTATTATATCTACTACTGTGGGCAAGAATCCCTTAGAAGAAATGGAGTAGCCATCATAGTCAACAAAAGAGTCTGAAATGCAGTACTTGGATGCAATCTCAAAAACGACAGAATGATCTCTGTTCGTTTTCAAGGCAAACCATTCAATATCATGGCAATCCAAGTCTATGCCCCGACCAGTAATGCTGAAGAAGCTGAAGTTGAACGGTTCTATGAAGACCTACAAGACCTTCTAGAACTAACACCCAAAAAAGATGTCCTTTTCATTATAGGGGACTGGAATGGAAAAGTAGGAAGTCTAGAAATACCTGGAGTAACAGGCAAATTTGGCTTTGGAGTACAGAATGAAGCAGGGCAAAGGCTAATAGAGTTCTGCCAAGAGAATGCATTGGTCATAGCAAACACCCTCTTCCAACAACACAAGAGAAGACTACATATGGACATCACCAGATGGTCAACACCGAAATCAGATTGATTATATTCTTTGCAGCCAAAGATGGAAAAGCTCTATATCGTCAGCAAAAACAAGACCGAGAGCTGACTATGGCTCAGACCATGAACTCCTTATTGCCAAATTTAGACTTAAATTGAAGAAAGTAGGGGAAATGACTAGACCATTCAGGAATGACCTACATCAAATCCCTAACAATTATACAGTGGAAGTGAGAAATAGATTTAAGGGACCAGATCTGATAGACAGAGTGCTTGATGAACTATGGATGGAAGTTCGTGACATTGTACAAGAGACAGGGAGCAAGACCATTCCCAAGAAAAAGAAATGCAAAAACGCATTGCAAAAAATGGGTGTCTGAGGAGGCCTTACAAATAGTTGTGAAAAGAAGAGAAACAAAAGCAAAGGAGAAAAGGAAAGATATACCCATTTGAATTCAGAGTTCCAAAGAATAGCAATGAGAGATAAGAAAGCCTTCCTCAGCAATCAGTGCAAAGAAATAGAAGAAAACAATAGAATGGGAAAGATGAGAGATCTCTTCAAGAAGATTAGAGATACCAAGGGAACATTTCATGCAAAAATGGGCACTATAAAGGACAGAAATGGTATGGACCTAACAGAAGCAGAAGATATTAAGAAGAGGTGGCAAGAATACACAGAAGAACTGTACAAAAAGATCTTCACAACCCAGATAATCACGATGGTCTGATCACTCACCTAGAACCAGACATCCTGGAATGTGAAGTCAAGTGGGCCTTAGGAAGCATCACTATGAATAAAGCTAGGGGATGTGATGGAATTCCAGTTGAGCTCTTTCAAATCCTAAAAGATGATACTGTGAAAGTGCTGCACTCAATATGCCAGCAAATTTGGAAAACTCAGCAATGGCCACAGGACTGGAAATGGTCAGTTTTCATTCCAATCCCTAAGAAAGGCAATGCCAAAGAATGTTCAAACTACTGCACAATTGCACTCATCTCACATGCTAGTAAAGTAATGCTCAAAATTCTCCAAGCCAGGCTTCAGCAATAAGTGAACCGTGAACTTCCAGATGTTCAAGCTGGTTTTAGAAAAGGCAGAGGAACCAGAGACCAAATTGCCAACATCTGCTGGATCATCAAAAAAGCAAGAGAGTTCCAGAAATGTATCTACTTCTGCTTTATTGACTATGTCAAAGCCTTTGACTGTGTGGATCATAATAAACTGTGGAAAATTCTGAAAGAGATGGGCATAACAGACCACCTGACCTTCCTCTTGAGAAATCTGTATGCAGGTCAGGAAGCAAAAGCTAGAACTGGACATGGAACAACAGACTGGTTACAAAAAGGAAAAGGAGTATGTCAAGGCTGTATATTGCCACCCTGCTTATTTAACTTACATGCGGATTACATCATAAGAAATGCTGGGCTGGAAGAAACACAAGCTGGAATCAAAACTCCCTAGAAAATTATCAATAACCTCAGATATGCAGATGATACCACCCTTATGGAAAAAAGTGAAGAAGAACTAAAGATCCTCTTGATGATAGTGAAAGAGGAGAGTGAAAACTTTGGCTTAAAGCTCAACATTCAGAAAGCAAAGCTCGTGGCATCTGGTCCCATCACTTCATGGAAAATAGATGGAGAAACAGTGGAAACAGTGGCAGACTTATTTTTGGGCGCTCCAAAATCACTGCAGATGGTGACTGCAGCCATGAAATAAAAAGACTCTTACACCGTGGAAGAAAAGTTATGACCAACCTAGACAGCATATTAAAAAGCAGAGACATTAGTTTGCCTACCAAGGTCTGTCTAGTCAAAGCTATGGTGTTTCTAGTAGTCATGTATGGATGTGAGAGTTGGACTATAAAGAAAGCTGCATGCTGAAGAATTGATACTTTTGAACTGTGGTGTTGGAATAAACTCTTGAGAGTCCCTTGGACTACAAAGAGATCCAACCAGTCCATCCTAAAGGAAATCAGTCCTGAATATTCAGTGGAAGGACTGATGTTGAAGCTGAAACTCCAATATTTGGCCACCTGATGCAAAGAGCTGACTCATTTGAAGAGACCCTGATGCTGGGAAAGATTGAAGGCAAGAGGAGAAGGGGATGACAGAGGATGAAATCATTGGATGGCATCACCAACTCAATGGACATGAGTTTGAATAAACTCCGGGAATTGGTGATGGACAGGGAGGCCTGGCATGCTACAGTCCATGGGGTGGTAAAGAGTCAGACATGAGTGAGCAACTGAACTGAACTCAACTGAGATAAGAGAAATTTAAAGCAAGGACTCCCCCTGCCATTGCTGACTTTGAAGATGAAAAGGGAGCTACAAAATAAGGAATGTTGACAAGATCTAAAAACTGAGCGCAGTCCAAGGCCAACAGCCATTTAGGAAGCAGGTACCTTAGTTCTTGGTTCATACCTGTCACCACACCAAACTGATGTCTGCCAATAAGCTGAATGAACTTGGAAGTGAGTTCTTTCCCAGAGGCTTTGGAAAGGGGTACAGGGAGCCTTGCCACTTTGATTTTAGCCTGTGAAACCTGGAAAAGAGAGCCAACTGAACGTTGGTCTGTCCAGACTTCTGAACCAAAAAAAAAAAAAAAACGTGAAATAATAAATGGTTGTTATTTTAAGCTTCTCACTTTGTGGTACTTTATTACAACTACAAGAGAAAACTAAAACACCTGTAAAGGATAAAGGATAAACCAGCTCAATATCCTATTAGTATAACATTTCATTAAGAACAAAGTCAGCGCCTTATTCATCTAAGTTAATTCTCTTTACTCTTCTGTATATGAACTTCCTGGTTCAGACATGACCCAGTATCAGAGGTGAATTAATGAACTGGAGAAAGATCATGTGTTGCTTCAGTGGAAAAAGAAATCAATATGCTCTACTTTGGGAACCTTGGTTATTTTATCATTTTCCAAATAATCTCTGTTCTAGTCAGTTTAGAAAGCCTAGAATGCATTAAGGAAAGTTAAAATACATCAGGGGCTGGGGACCAAATAAGTAAATAAGGTATTTGGAGTATTCTTTTTTCATAGTAGTAGTGTGAATGCTCAGTCATATCCGACTATTTGCAACCCCATGGTCTGTAGCCTGCCAGAGGTTCCTCGGTCCATGGAATTCTCCGGGCAAGAATAATAGAGTGGGTTGCTATTTCCTTCTCCAGGGGATCTTCCCGACTCAGGGATTAAACCCACATCTTTTGTGTCTCCTATCTGGGCAGGAAGATTCTTTACCACTGATAGGTGTACATTGATAGTGAAAGTGAAAGTCACTCAATTGTGTTTGACCCTTTGTGATCCCATGGATAGTCCATGGAATTCTCCAGGCCAGAATACTGAATGGTTAGCCTTTCCCTTCTCCAGGAGCTCTTCCCAACCCGGGGATCGAACCCAGGTCTCCCACATTGCAGATGGATTCTTTACCAGCTGAGCCACCAGGGAAGCCCAAGAATACTGGAGTGAGTAGCCTATCCCTTCTCCAGCGAATCTTTCCAAGTCAGGAATCAAACTGGGGTCTCCTGCATTGCAGGCGGATTCTTTACCAGCTGAGCTACCAGGGAGACCCAAACATTAAAAAGAAAAAAAGAAAAAAATTTTCTTAACTAGTTAAGATCAAGAAAGCAATGAAATAAAAAGATACCATAATTTCATACTACTGTAAGGAGTTTCAGAGATTTGCAGGGGTCGGACATGACTGAGCGACTTCACTTTCACTTTTCACTTTCACTTTTCACTTTCATGCATTGGAGAAGGAAATGGCGACCCACTCCAGTGTTCTTGCCTGGAGAATCCCAGGGACACGGAAGCCTGGTGGGCTGCCGTCTATGGGGTCACATGGAGTCGGACACAACTGAAGTGACTTAGCAGCAGTAGCAGCAGCAGGTATAGAGGACAGATTCCATAGTTTCCACAAATTGTCCTGGGTTTGGTTGCCTGATTTGTTATTGTCAAATCTACCATAGAATAGAAGACAGACTTATTTCATGATCATCTTTTTTCTTAATTCCATGTCAACATAAAAGACAAATGGCCACAGACTCTCAGCCTCCTTAAAGCATGAAATATCTTACAGCCCCTAAGTCTTGCATAAGTCCTAATGCTTGCTCTTATCTGAACATCTTGAGCTTGGTGTTTCTCTGGCTAGATTTTTTTTCTGATGCACTGTGTGCATTTGTGTGAAGGTCAAGTCACTGAGGTCAAAACACACAGTCTTGCATTTTCCTGTAAAACATTTCAGCCACTTTAAAGCCTATCAAAAAATACAGTGAAATCTGCCCCCACAAGTTCTAGTCTTTAGTGAAGATGATGAAACACACTCAGAAATAAATAGCTTCATTCAAACTGGAGCTTAAAAACACCAGATTGATCTATTGGTTTCAAACGGGTTTTCAATAGCAGCTGATGGCGGAATCCCGTGGAGCTCGAAAGATGGTCTTGTCTTATTTGAAAGTGGGCTTTTCAAACACAGCTGTCATTTGGAACACTTTTGAAAGCCTTTATCCCTGTGTATTTGACTCCATCCCTTTCTCTTCCCCTTGCAAATTTTCCTGCAGAATTGATCAACTAAGAAAAAAGGAGGGAAAACTTTGAGAGATAGATGTGTGTACGTGCTCAGTCATGCTGACTCTTTGGGACCCCATGGACTGTAGCCTGCCACGCTCCTCTGTCCTTGGAATTTTCTAGGCAAGACTACTGTAGTGTGTTGCTATTTTCTACTCCAGGGGGATCAAACCCATGTCTCCTGCATTGCAGGTGGATTCTTTACCACTGAGCCACCTAGGAAGCCCGTTTATTCTGATTAAACTAAAAACATACTTATCTCCTTCCTAGATTCCCCAAACCACCAAAGAGTATAGCATCATATTTTTTACAAAAGATGTCTTTTTTGGATATCTTGAATTTTATTAGACAGTTGAGAAGATTAAAAACCTATGATTGTCCTTTCTCACTTGAGGCAAGACATAGTTTAGAAAGCAAATATCCTATTTTGCTACTCTAAAA
Organism: Bos javanicus; assembly: GCF_032452875.1. Taxonomy (NCBI): domain Eukaryota; kingdom Metazoa; phylum Chordata; class Mammalia; order Artiodactyla; family Bovidae; genus Bos; species Bos javanicus. Next base: position 39,650,583 of record NC_083869.1, read on the forward strand.
CTGCTTCAGTTGTCCATGTTTTCATTCACTCATTTTAAATAATTTTTAAGCTTCTACTGAATATCTACTATCATGTACCAAGTTCAGTACTTGGTACTGGGGATACATAGATGAATACAGTGCAGTCCCCACCTACAAAACAGTTCATAATCTACTTACCCAGCCAATTTCACACACACACACACCCGCCAATACACACCCACCAACTAATGAATACCAACCAATGCATACTAATACCAATTGAAAGCTCTTTCTACAATTAAGATGATTTGAGTTCATCTCAGTTGGGGAATGTGAAATTTCTTAATAAATTATGACCTGACCCTTTCACCTACTCTCAAATGGATTTTTATCATCTATTATTTATCAATTGATCTTTGAAGCTGAACTAAATCAATATATTTTTGCTGTATTATTAAAGGCAATTATATTTCTTAGAATTGAAATGTTCTAAGGGACTCATCATTGTTATCCTTAAACAATATTAATAAATATTACAAAAATCAGAGACCATTTCTATCAGACTGAAATAGATGCCAATAGAGACAATGGTGGGGGGCAAGCAGGGGAGAGTAGAATACTCCAGTATCTCATACAGTCCAAGAACCTGTGGGCAGAACACGTTTCATGGCTGTGCATAAAAAACAGTATTAGTACCTTTTGTAAGTTATTCTAATGATGACTCAGAGAAACCATCTTTAAACACAATGCATTAAACATAAATTTACTACACATATATCTGAGAATTTGAGGCCTTTTCTTTTAAAATAGGCATTGTCAAATGAATGCAAGTGAATGGAAATAGCAGCAGAAGAAAAATAAGAATCCCCTTCTCTGACAGTCTTGCAGCTGAAAGCAGAGGAAACTGAAGTAGTAGATGCCCTCTGAGAATGAGATGTCTTATTGCAGAAAAGAAGCAAGACAGCAACTTCTATCATTGTAATCTCTTTTCCAGAATATCTTGAAGATCATTAAAATACCCCTTTTTCTCAGGACCAAGCTTTCATAAGTATGGTGGAATTTGCATAATTTACATATTTTACCTTGCCTTATATTTCCATAACCTAATAAAATTCTTTATTTCAATAAAATAGCAATGAGATCATACATGATTGTTAGGCTCAATATCAGTTGTCCCTCATTAATGTTGCAAAGAAGCGATTAGCATTTTGAGGCAAACAAGGTGTACCTAGTTAGTGGGACCTGACCTTGCTGTCACTAAATTATACCTATGATTAATGATCTTCTCAAGTTTAAGGTTTGAATCACAACAAATAGATTATAAGTGAAAATCAGGGGAGGGATAGAGAAATGTGGAAAAGATGAACTTTAAGACTTGAGTCATACTTGCCATCGTTCAACATTGAATTCAGCTCATAGTGCAATTGCCTTTGAGACTGATGCTCAAATTCCAAGGCAGTGGTCTTCAACACCAGACACACATGAAAATCAGAGCTTTTTAAAAGTCCCAGTGTTTGGGTCCCATCTAAGACTAATTAATGCTTTGGAGGTGAAATCTGGGTACTATGAGGTTTTCAAAGAATAAATACCATAATATCTACATTTAAGAAATGAATTTGGAGTCAGGAAAACAAAAATAATAGGAAACCAGGATATCTATATTTAAGCATGTTATGATAAAAAGTTTTTGCTTTGAGTTTTCCGTATTACACTGATGGGATGAAAATTATGTTAGTGTGACATACTAGTTAGTCCAGAGCTAAAGAGAAACATTTTTGGTGTTGGTGTCTAGTTTTTTATCTCACCAGTGGAAGTATCACTTTATTCTATGAAACATAGTTTTATTTCACTTTAATTAATCCAGCATAATCACAGCCAAATATGAAAAAGTAGAAATCTACAGAGTTAGAACCTTTTTAGAACTACTTGCACAAAGCTTTAACCTGTGGGTGTGTACATGTATGTAAATTCACACATCTACCATAGTGTGACTCCCCATTCAGTAAGTCTGATTTAGGGGCCGTTCAGTTTCAGAACAACAGATTTGTTATCAGAAATGCTGAAAAGACTTAACTGTTGTAGGCCAGCATTGTCTAGAATGAGATATTTCAGGAGGCATCAGAAATAAAACATAAGATTACATTCAAAAGTTTACAAGCTCTAAACTTTGAAAAGAATATGGTATAGCTCCAAACGTAATTCAAAGTAAACACAATATGAAAGACAGGGAGAGAGAAAGGGAGGATGGGAGGAAGGAAGAAGCGACAGAGATGAAACCAAACAAGATTTGCTGTTCTTTGTCACCCTGAATCCGCCAACCCATTTCTACTGTTTACTTGCTTTCCCCTCTTCCATTCATCCCTCCATCCCTCCATCCCTTCTTTTGACATGTATTCCAAACAACATCCCAAAGCTGGTGAATTGCCACCATACTTAGTAAAACAGTGTCACAGAGATGGCAAACTCATTCAGGAATAAATAATTTCTAGTTTTAGTTCTGAGTAACCCTCCTAGACATTGCATAGGTCGTCCAGTTTTGAAGTCCACCCTGTTCCCCTACTGCCTGCAACTCTGTTAGAGTGCATGCTTAGTCGCTTCAGTTGTATCTGACTCTCTGTGACCCCATGGAGCATGGCCTGACAGGCTCCTCTTCCATGGGATTCTCCAGGCAAGAATACTGGAGTGGGTTGCCATTTCCTTCTCCATCTGTTTAACTATTGATATACAGTTTTTGAATGTATTCTCTTTATTATTGAAAGGAGTCATTTCACCTTGAGAGTGCCACCTATTAAATTTAGTATGTTGGTCCTTTCAGTCTAGATGTTAGAAGATACTGTATAATATGACTTTTTTGAATCTGATCTTTTGCAAGATCTTTTTAGTGCTTATATTGAAGAGCTAATTCATTTTTCTTCCTTTCTCAGCTTATAAGCAGTTAATATGACCCTGAACTCCTTGTGAATGAATCACCAACTTTAGTTAAGCAATTTCAGATAGAGAGGAATCAGCACAGAGATTCACTCTTCCCTACATACAAACCACTTCCTTTTACCATGTATCTAGAAATAGCTAATTGTCACTAGAAAATAGAAAAATATCTTTATTTTCTACTAGTGTCATGTAGTCATCACTTAGAAAAAAGTGAAGTCTTCTTTCAATTTAGTGGAACAAAAAAATGTTGTTAATAGTATAATTACTTAATTTATTACTAACTCATTTTATGTAGTGGCAGAGGCATTTAATCTTGAGTCCTCCACATCCTTGGAATATATTAACATCGGAAATCATGGATTAAATTCTTGGGCATATCGGAAAGGTAAATATAATGGTGCTATGTGTTATATAAATATGTGCATAAATATGTAGGTAGATATAAGATTTGGAAATGGCTGGACTGGTACATTATCTTATCAGTTATGAATTTTTTTTAGATTCCTAACTTGCTGCCAAATTTCATGCTTAGTTGGAGAGAGTTTCATATGATTTTTTGTATGTTTATTTATGGTATTTTTTTTTTTTCACTAAAAATGCATCATTACCTTAGCAGCTGCCACACCACATGGAGCAGCATGTGTGCTTTTTAAAAGAGATCCAGAGCACCTTCCCCCAGAAACCCGAAGCCAATATGCTTTGGGAAGTCTGCAGTAGGACTCAGATTTCACCAGCAGATAATATACAATTTAGATATTTTTGCAGACTTTTTTTCTATAATAATTTTCTTTACCACTTCTTCTTTCCTAAGTATTCTATTTAAAAATACTATTTCCAAAAAGGAAAAATATATAAAAGTTAATGCATAATGAGTGAGACCTTAAAATACATTCTGTCTTTTGCTTGGGGCCATTTTGAGAGGCGCTGGGGACTGCCTCTACTTGACAACAAAAATAGGAGAGAAAAATACAGAAATGGGTGATGGTGTATGTTTCATGAATGAGCCTTCCTTCCTTATATACTTGAAAGAGTTTGCACTTTATTTCTTATTTCCTGTTTGTATGAGAGAGAGAGAGAGAAGAGAATGAAAAGGGGAAGTGAGGGAGGGGAAGAAAAGCTTGACCAAGAGTCATTCTAGGTCCCCAAGTCCATAGTCTTCCTCTGCTTAGGCACTCCAGTTCCTCTCCCCAGTTTCGTGCATCTCTTGAAAATCTCATTTCAATGCCCTGCCCTAACTCAATATCCTGAATTTTATGGTTCTTCCCTTTAGGCATATCTTTGCATAATACAACTTCAAGGTTACTATTCAGGTCAGCATAAACAAACAGGGCTTCCCTGGTGGTTCAGCCAGTAAAAAGTTTGCCTGTAATGCAGGAGACCTGGGTTCGATCCATGGATTGGGAAGATCCTCTGGAGGAGGGCATGGCAGCCCACTCCAGGATTCTTGCCTGGAGAATCCCATGGACAGAGTGGCCTGGCAGGCTACAGTCCCTGGGGTCACAGAGAGTTGGACAGGACTTAGTAACTAAGCACAGCATCATAGACAAATAGACAATGGAGCAATACTGTCAAAGAAGAAAGAAAGAAAGAAAGTGAAAGTTGCTCAGTCATGTCCAACTCTTTGGGACCCCGTGGACTATTCAGTCCATGGAATTCTCCAGGCCAGAATACTGGAGTGGGTAGCCTTTCCCTTCTCCAGAGGATCTTCCTGACCCAGGAATCGAACGGGGGTCTCCTGCATTGCAGGCAGATTCTTTACCAACTGAGCTATCAGGGAAGCCCACAATACTGGCATAGTGATCCATAAATGTAACACACTGCATATTTTGTGTACATGATATTAAGCAATTCCTTTTCCCAACTTTTTAATGAAATTACATGTTTACATGAAATGTCTGATTTGTTTTAAATCATATGAACTTGATAGATAAGACTTTATCTCATCAAAACCAGGTTCAAGATAGGCAGTGGACTTTTATCAATCGCCCTGACAAAATCACCATCCAAGGGTTGTAATTTGGGAGTAAATTTCTAATGTCTATTTTTTAAAAAGAAAAGATACAATTTGAAGAACGGCATCATAAAGCAATATACATATCAAGATTCCTGATACTTCGTACAGACCAATTACCAGTGAAAAAAATAGAGCATATGAATATATTTGATTTGATATAGGTTCAGTTCAGTTCAGTTCAGTCGCTCAGTCGTGTCCAACTCTTTGTGACCCCATGAACTGCAGCACGCCAGGCCTCCCTGTCCATCATCAACTCCCGGAGTTCACTCAGACTCACGTCCATCGAGTCAGTGATGCCATCCAGCCATCTCATCCTCTGTCGTCCCCTTCTCCTCCTGCCCCCAACCCCTCCCAGCATCAGAGTCTTTTCCAATGAGTCAACTCTTCACACGAGGTGGCCAAAGTACTGGAGCTTCATTTTTAGCATCATTCCCTCCAAAGAACACCCAGGGCTGATCTCCTTCAGAATGGACTGGTTGGGTAGCAGGTAGATATTTAATATATGGTATTCATTATTATACTTAATTGTTTTTAAAACATGAATCTATAGATATATGGGAAGTAAGATATATCAGGAGAGAAAGAAATAGTCCTGAATGTGAAGCTGGGCAGCCAAATCTAATTCTGACTACCAAGATTGGGACCACGTATGTGGCCCTTCAGACCCTCCACAGTAAAACTTTCAGGATAGATGACTTCCAGTGGCCCACTTTCAATGGTTTCAGACTTGGAAGGTGAACTAAGTGAGTGAAAGACTGATATGGAAGGCAGCGTCAAAAATGGCAACTGATTCTTGAATCCCACATCAGGGAAAGAGTAGGTGGTGGGGATGGGGAACTAGAGCGTGTATGTCTGATTTAAAAGGGGCCAAAGCCAGCCAGCTACAATTGCTTGTGTCACATGGGAATATGAAGCTCAATGTGGCATATCTAAGTTTAAAGAAATCCTATAAATGCAGATTAAAACATGAAATCATGACTTTCCCAAATTGATCATCAATTCAAGCTCTGCTTTGTTTTGTTTTGTTAAACAAAAAACTGTGCACATCTGTGGCGCATATTTGATTCACAGGCTATCTGTACATGTTAATACCTTTAGTTCGGATTATATGAAGATGGACTAAAAGTCTGTGGATTTATGACAGTGTGAATTTCAAAGGGCAAAAGGCTAAAAGGCTGGTTTGGCTTAGTCAGAAAAAACTCTGAGCTCTGGAATAGTGGACATGGCTTTGTGATCTGGATCAGCCATGTGTAACAGAGTCAGCTAGCCCTGCCACCGTCTGTGCTCAGCACTGTCTAGTCACTGCTCTCCCAAAATGACCTTCTCACCTTTCAAGAGAGCCCCTCAGTGCTAAAAAATTCAGTTTATTTCTATAGCATACAAGTTCAAATCCATGGCCAATGTGATAGATTAGATTGGACCATCACCCAGCCTGACTTTTGTCCTGCCTGGCTCTCACAAATCTTGGCAAGATAGAATAAGCCAAGTTCAAGTGAGAATTGGTATTGGAGAAATAGGAATTGGCTCTTGGTTTGGTCTGTGATCCAAAAGGCTGTGCTGTGAAGGGCAGCAAGGGCCAAAAAGCCAGGGGAGGTGTGAAGTAGATATGCCAGAGACACAGGCAAGCTAGAGCCAAGGATTGGTGACTTGGAAAGCTGGTGTAATAACTGTGGCTGTGGCTATAGGCCACAGGGTAAGCTGGCTTAATTCTGCTGGATAACCTCTCTGCCCAAGAGCTGCTGTCATGGAGCCAGGAGATTTGTGTCCTGGCTCTTTCTTTATGAATCTTAGTGGTATCTCTCTGCTCACAACAGTTAGAGGGCATCACCTCCACATCTACTATCTACTTCTTAGTAACAAAAACTTGTCTGAGACATTTGAAGTTGAGGTATTAATGAGATTGTCATGGGGGCATGCTAACCTATATTCCCTGAGTTGGTTACTCCAGTTCTGTCCTTGGATTATAGAAGACCACAAGATCTGTGGATAGTTTAGCTTAGGTCCTCAGATTTGCTTTTGCTGTGTTGCATTTTAACAGCAAGCCTTCTGATTTTATTAAAAATAACTAGGTGGATCAGGGATATGATTATATCTCTGTAAAGTGCTTTTGAATATCATTTCCATTAGATCATTGAGAGTGCCTGCTGTAAAGCTTTAGAAAATATTTCTATTAAAGTTCAGTGAACTTGCCACTTTTTGGCCCATCTGTAAAGAAGCTCAAAGCCAAAGATTCACTGTGCAATAAAGCTAGGTTATTCCTTGAGTCTGCATACTTATATTGTATAATTTTTCCTGGTCTTATTTATTTACTCCAGTGCCATCTGGAAAAGGGGAGGGAATAAATAAATCCAATGAACTAGCTTTAACAGATATTTCTTTTTTAAATGCAAAGAAATTAGGAACTACTAACTCTAAAGTTATTCAAAATGGAAACAAAACAAATTTAGCTACCTTCTATATAGGTGTGCACAGGACTCCAAGTCAATAATTCAGGAGAAAATACCCTTCCTTTCCAAATCTTCAAACATAGTCATGTGTAGCTTTTATTGCATCGTTAATAGCACTTACATTCACACTACTGGACCTTCTCAGAAATATTCTGATGTTGTTACCATATCAGTTTCCTATATCCCTCTACAAAAATCCTGTGCCAAACTCCAGCTTCAATTATATTATCTTCTTAGCAATTGTAAGTTTATCTTCTTTCTAATCTTCACCTTAGTAGGCAAACTAGATGACATGACCAGAATTTAACCTTATTTTTACACACCTTGGACAAAAACATGTATTTGTAGTATTCCCATCACAAGGAATTAAAAGATGCTTTTAATTAAAAGACGCTTACTCCTTGGAAGGAAAGTTATGACCAACCTGGATAGCATATTCAAAAGCAGAGACATTACTTTGCCAACAAAGGTCCGTCTAGTCAAGGCTATGGTTGTTCCAGTGGTCATGTATGGATGTGACAGTTGGACTGTGAAGAAGGCTGAGTGCCGAAGAATTGATGCTTTTGAACTGTGGTGTTGGAGAAGACTCTTGAGAGTCCCTTGGACTGCAAGGAGATCCAACCAGTCCATCCTAAAGGAGATCAGTCCTGAACTGAACTGAATATCACAAGGAGGAAAAGAGGGGAAAGCAGTCTTCTTGGAAAGGTTGTAAACCTCTAATCAGTTCAGTTCAGTTCAGTCGCTCAGTCGTGTCCGACTCTTTGTGACCCCATGAACTGCAGCACGCCAGGCTTCCCTGTCCATCACCAACTCCCGGAGTTCACCCAAACTCATGTGCATTGAGTCAGTGATGCCATCCAGCCATCTCATCCTCTGTCGTCCCCTTCTCCTCCTGCCCCTAATCCCTCCCAGCATCAGAGTCTTTTCCAATGAGTCAATTCTTTGCATGATGTGGCCAAAGTATTGGAGTTTCAGCTTTAGCATCAGTCCTTCCAAAGAATACTCAGGACTGATCTCCTTTAGAATGGACTGGTTTGATCTCCTTGCAGTCCAAGGGACTCTCAAGAGTCTTCTCCAACACTACAGTTCATACCCTACGCTGTCCCAGAATCTAGGAATCAAAAAAAAAACAAAACTATTCTTTTAAAAAAAATACTTGTTTATTTACACGACTGTGCAGGGTCTTAGTTACAGGATGTGGGATCTAGTTCTCTGACCCAGGGTTGAACCCAGGCTTTCCGCACTGGGAGCACGAAGCCTTAGCCACTGGACCACTAGGGAAGTCCTGAAAAACCGTTCTTAACATCGCCTGTCAACACTGTCCAAACCAGGGAAACGGAAACGTTAATTCCTGAACTTGTGTTTCTGTATCTGCAAAATGAAGATAATAGTTCTTTCACTGAGCAGCTGTGAATTTTAAATGACCTGTTGTATTTGAAGTTAACTAGAAAGTCATTATTCAAGGGTGAATTTCTATTTGTTCATTTTCAGGGGTGGAGCTGAGACTGGAGGGCATGGGTGGAATCCTTGACTTGTGTCCTGATTTTGACTCACCCTAAGACCTTGGTCACTTAACTTCCCTAAACTGTTGACTTCTACTGGAAAACTAAACATCCTGTCTACCTTAGCAGATTGTTGATTATGCACATAAATTGAAATTACTCTCCAAATGAAAATCATTATTAAATCTCTGAAATATTCTTATTCAAGAAACTATAATTATTTTTATTTAAATAATTCATTTGTATCCATTTCCAATGCACAAATAGCATGCTATATTGAAAGTAGACATAAAGACATTATCAATAAAAATTAGACATTTTTTGAAAGTGGAGATTGTATTTACTGAAAGGGATTCTGTTTGAAACCTGAAAGTTGATGGTTATTAACCAAATCTGCTCTTTTTAGAGCAATTTACATGCCTTATATTGCAATGATTTCTATAGAATATATAGACAAATACTATTGCTAAAATATTTAATAGTAGCCCTATCTCTAGTGTTGCCACTGATGTGATGAAAGTCCAAAACTATAACATTCCCATTTTTTTTTCAACTCTGTGACAAGTCTGCAAGTTTTATGACACCAAGTTTTGTTAAGGTAAATAGTTGGTAACCACTAACCATCAATCCATCATTCAGTCACATGTCCATCTTCACCCTTAATTTTACTTATGCAAAAACATGTCATTCTCTACAATCAGTATTACCATTATTTTTCATCTTCCTAATAAAAGACTGAAAATGTACAAAGAAACTTGGAGTATTGGAACACCTATATTGAGATTGGAAGGAATGATGCTAAAGCTGAAACTCCAGTACTTTGGCCACCTCATGCGAAGAGTTGACTCATTGGAAAAGACTCTGATGCTGGGAGGGATTGAGGGCAGGAGGAGAAGGGGATGACAGAGGATGAGATGGCTGGATGGCATCACTGACTTGATGGACGTGAGTCTGAGTGAACTCCGGGAGTTGGTGATGGACAGGGAGGCCTGGCGTGCTGCAATTCATGGGGTCACAAAGAGTCGGACACGACTGAGAGACTGAACTAACTAACTATATTGAGATTATCTTAACTGTACGCAACTTTCCATAAACTCAGTCGCTTTCTGATGATTGTTTGACCTTGATCTATCTTTCAAAGTCTAAGAATTTGTCCCTAAATATTCAGATCTCCTTCACAAATGTCAATAATTCAAATGTGTGTATATGTGTGTATACATATATATTAAATATTTTTAAATACTCTTTTAAACTCAAAATGTATTACACTTTTATTTCCTATGTATCTAACTGCTAAAATGAAAATGGTGCTTTTGAAAACCACAGCAAGAGGGCAAGAAAGTATACAGTTAGAGTGATATTTATCAGGTTGAACCAAGGCCAGAATCTTGGTGTCCAGTCCCTTGATCTTATTATTTATCACACAGCAAGACCCAAAAAACAGGGGCATGGGAGGAAGAGAATAAAAAGCCCTCCTGCAAGGACAGACAGAACCAGCCATTGATTGAATTGTATCTGATTGTTCACTGTCCAGGGCACCTGTGCCGATTCCCACCCCTTGCAAAATCTCCTCGGTCCTGAAGTTGAACAGTGTTCATCCTGCAAACAATATCCAAATTGAGACTGGAAGAAAGACAAAAGCTAAATTTATCCTGACACATTCTTCATTCCAAGCTCCCACTTTTCTGTGACGCACAATCGTCATTTTCAATGAAAATAAAAAGCTATTTTCAATAATGAAGAGTGGATTCCCCTTCCTACCACCAATATCAGGACAACTGCATCCCCCAGAAGCGTCGCTTATGGAACTGAGAACAGGAAGGCAGATGGCTCTGTGTCCTTTCGTTTGTGCTAGTTTTTCACAGAGCTGTAAAGGCAGGAACTAGGTTGTGGGGAGAAGGCTCCAGACCAACTGGGAACGACCTCACAATGTCTCCTAAGAAACTACTTCATTTTCATTGCAAAAGAAAAAGGATTTTTGATTAATTATCTCTGATGATTCTGAAATTGTATCAGTTTTCTATCAAGCAAAAGGCAAAAAAAATTCTGGTTTGACAGAATCATATCCAAGTAGTCACAGCAAATCTCTGCCCTTCCTTTGGCTTAAGGGATAGTTTTGGCAGCATTATAGTCATCAAGATATAATCATGCATCTAACCAAAGCAAACTAACAAAATCTTAAGTAGCCTATAAACATGTTTCTAAAATCACATTTGGAAAGTCATTGTATTAATATCTGAGCATGAGATGATGTCACCCAAATAGGAAGCTCTGAGACCAGATAAGCAGATAAATAATCTTTTTTTTTTTTTAGTTTTAGAAATAGGTGAAGGATATCTTCATATAGCCTCACACAAGGAAAGTTAAAATTTGTAACTGGGTGATCATACAGTGTTTATAATAGAAGAATGTGACTTTGAGGTGGAAAATTCTGAAAGAGATGGGAATACCAGACCGCCTGACCTGCCTCTTGAGAAATTTGTATGCAGGTCAGAAAGCAACAGTTAGAACTGGACATGGAACAGCAGACTGGTTCCAAATAGGAAAAGGAGTTCGTCAAGGCTGTATATTGTCACCCTGCTTATTTAACTTATATGCAGTGTACATCATGAGAAACACGGGACTGGAAGAAGCACAAGCTGGAATCAAGATTGCCGGGAGAAATATCAATAACCTCAGATATGCAGATGACACCACCCTTATGGCAGAAAGTGAAGAGGAACTAAAAAGCCTCTTGATGAAGGTGAAAGAGGAGAGTGAAAAACTTGGCTTAAAACTCAACATTCAGAAAACTAAGATCATGGCATCTGGTCCCATCACTTCATGAAAAATAGATGGGGAAACAGTGGAAACAGTGTCAGACTTTATTTTTCTGGGCTCCAAAATCACTGCAGATGGTGACTGCAGCCATGAAATTAAAAGACCCTTACTCCTTGGAAGAAAAGTGATGACCAACCTAGATAGCATATTCAAAAGCAGAGGCATTACTTTGCCAACAAAGGTCCATCTAGTCAAGGCTATGGTTTTTCCAGTGGTCATGTATGGATGTGAGAGTTGGACTGTGAAGAAAGCTGAGTGCCAAAGAATTGATGTTTTTGAACTGTGGTGTTGGAGAAGACTCTTGAGAGTCCCTTGGACTGCAAGGAGATCCAACCAGTCCATTCTGAAGGAGATCAGCCCTGGGATTTCTTTGGAAGGAATGATGCTAAAGCTGAAACTCCAGTACTTTGGCCACCTCATGCGAAGAGTTGACTCATTGGAAGAGACTCTGATGCTGGAAGGGATTGGGGGCAGGAGGAGAAGGGGACAACAGAGGATGAGATGGCTGGATGGCATCACTGACTTGATGGACGTGAGTCTGAGTGAACTCCGGGATTTGGTGATGGACAGGGAGACCTGGCATGCTGCGATTCATGGGGTTGCAAAGAGTCGGACATGACTGAGTGACTGAACTGAACTGAACTGATACTTGTGAAAATGGAAATATTGATGGGATATTCCGAAATTCAGCTTTTTCTCTAAAACATACCAGGATCTGTGAGAACTGATGGGAATATCAAATGAAATGATGAATATGTTAAGTGTTAACAGGTATTAAGCAAATTATAGTTTTCACATTATTATGGTTATTATTGGTACTAGCATTTTAAGCATTTAGTTTAACTTTGGAATGCTTCTAGTACAGACCTTCTGGTACAATGACTTGATCTTTGAGAAAAATAACATCAGGAATAAATCCAAATATGGTGAATAAGAAAGAAGTTTTAAAACTGCTGTGCATTGAAGACAGCTAGATTATTCTAATAGACATAATAATTAAAGTACCAAAGCCTCTCATTTCTCCCTGAAAATACAGACTGAGAAGAGAAAGAAATAGTCAATGATGTATTAAAAAAATAAGAATCTCTACTCTTGGTTACCCCTTATTCAGTCTGTTTCATGCAATCATGCTTAAAGGCGTAAAAGGTGGCCTGAAGGCTGCTGGGAAAATATGTTTCTGCTCCTCCGAGAAGCTGTTAACTCAACAAGCTGTGAACAGCCTCCCAAGTCCTGGGAGAACAACCATACTCTTCTGATTGTGTTCTACACATGGGCCAGTGAGAGGACAGGTACGCAGAGACTGTGAGTGGTAATGAGCCCAAAGGAAGAAAGAGGCCCATCCTGCCTGTCCCAGGAAATCTTCCTGTACCAGCCCTTGCTCTCATTTCATTAATCTCATAAGAGAAGGCCCCTTGCATTTCACTTGATTCAATTTTTAGGAAACTTAGAGTGTAATGGAGGGGGCTTTGCCATATTATTACTTAACATTTTGCATATGAGGAGTCTTAGACACAGAGAGGTCACATGCCCTGCATCACACCTGGACTGCTGAAGGTTTGGGGCTTGAGCCCATGTACACTGACTGCAGAGCCTAAATTCCTCTTTTTTTATTTTAATTAAATGACAGTTGATTTACAATGTTATATTAGTTTCAAGGGTTTAGCAAAGTGATTGAGTTGTGTATATATATTACATTATATAATTTTGTAGTATTATTTAATATGTGATTTTTCAGATTCTTTTTCCTTATAGGTTATTACAAAATATTGAGCGTAGCTCAGAAGCCCCAGCAAGAGTGGTGGCTGTGCTGCATTGGAGCGGCTGTGAGGAGATACCCCACGTCCAGGGACAAAGAGCCTCCGCAAGATGGTAGGAGGGGCGAATTAGCATTTAGAATCAAACTGCATCCCTGCCAGAGACTCTCAGAGGGCTCAAACAAAACTTGTGCACACCAGGACCCAGGGACCCCACAGAGACTGAGACAGAACTGTGTTTGAGCATCTCCTGTCGAGGTAAGGGTCAGCAGGGACTGCCACAGGGGCAGGGGCTCTGGGTACAGCAGACTTGGGTATGGCTGGGTGCAGCAGACGGGTATGGCATAAGCCCTCTTGGAGGAGGTCACCATTAACCCCACCATAGAGCTGCCAGAACTTACACAGGACTGGAAAATAGACTCTTGGTGGGCACAAACAGAACCTTGTGTGCACCAGGACCCAGGATAAAGGAGCAGAGACCCCACAAGAGATTGACTTAGACTTGCCTGGGAGTGTCCAGGAGTCTCCAGTGGGGGCGTGGGTTTGTGGTGACCTGTTGCAGGATTGGGGGCACTGAGTGTAGCAGTACATGCATGTGATCCTTTAAAGGAAGTCACCATTATCTTCATTGCCTTCACCATAGTTTGGCCCCAGGTAAATGACAGGGACACAGCTCCACCCATCAACAGAAAATTGGATTAAAGGTTTACTGAGCATGGCCCTGCCCATCAGAACAAGACCCAATTTCCCCCTCAGTCAGTCTCCCCCATCAGGAAGCTTCCATAAACTTCTTATCCATCAGAGGGCAGACAGACTGAAAATCACAGTCACAGAAAACTAAGCAATTTAATAACATGGACCACAGCCTTGTCTAACTCAATGAAACTATGAGCCATACTGTATAGGGCCACCCAAGATGGACAGGTCATGATGGAGAGTTCTAACAAAATGTGGTCCACTGGAGAAAGGAATGGCAAACCACTTCAGTATTCCTGCCTTGAGAACCTCATGAACAGTATGAAAAGGCAAAAAGATAGAACACTGAAAGATGAACTCCCCAGGTTGGAGGGTGTCCAATATGCTACTGGAGATGAGTCGAGAAATAACTCCAGAAAGAATGAAGAGACAGAGCCAAAGCAAAAACAACACCCAGTTGTGGATGTGACTGATGCTGTAAAGAGCAATATTGCACAGGACCCTGGAACGTTAGGTCCATGAATCAAGGCAAATTGAAGTGGTCAAACAGGTGATGGCAAGAGTGAACATTGACATTGTAGGAATCAGTGAACTGAAATGGACTGTAATGGGTGAATTTAACTCAGATGACCATTAAATCTACTACTGCCGGCAGGAATCCCTTAGAAGAAATGGAGTAGTCATCATGGTCAACAAAAGAGTCCAAAATGCAGTACTTGGATGCAATCTCAAAAACAACAGAATGATCTCTGTTCGTCTCCAAGGCAAACCATTCAATATCACGGTAATCCAAGTCTATGCTCCAACCAGTATGCAGGTCAAGAAGTAACAGTTAGAACTTAACATGGAACAACAGACTGGTTCCAAAAAGGAAAAAGAGTACATCCAGGCTGTATATTGTCACCCTGCTTATTTAACTTATATGCAAAGTACATCATGAGAAATGCTAGGCTGGATGAAGCATAAGCTGTAATCAAGATTGCCGAGAGAAATATCAATAACCTCAGATATGCGGATGATACCACCCTTATGGCAGAAAGTGAAGAAGAAGTAAAGAGCCTCTTGATGAAAGTGAAAGCAGAGAGTGAAAAAGTTTGCTTAAAACTCAACATTCAGAAAACTAAGTTCATGGCATTTGGTCCCATCACTTCCTGGCAAATAGATGGGCAAACAATGGAAACTGTGACAGACTTTATTTTGGGGGGCTCCAAAATCACTGCAGATGGTGACTGAAGCCATGAAATAAAAAGACGCTTACTCCTTGGAAGAAAAGTTATGACCAATCTAGACAGCATATTACCCACTCCAGTACTCTTGCCTGGAAAATCCCATGGACGGAGGAGCCTGGTAGGCTGCAATCCATAAGGTTGCTAAGAGTCAGACACAACTGAGCGACTTAACTTTCACTTTTCCCTTTCATGCATTGGAGAAGGAAACGGCAACCCACTCCAGTGTTCTTGCCTGGAGAATCCCAGGGACGGGGGAGCCTGGTGGGCTGCCATCTATGGGGTCGCACAGAGTCGGACACGACTGAAGCGACTTAGCAGCAGCAGCAGACAGCATATTAAAAAGCAGAGACATTACTTTGCCAATAAAGGTCCATCTAGTCAAAGCTATGGTTTTTCCAATAGTCATAAAAAAAAGCTGAGCACCGAAGAATTGATGCTTTTGAACTGTGGTGTTGGAGAAGACTCTTGAGAGTCTGTTGGACTGCGAGGAGATCCAACCAGTCCATCCTAAAGGAAATCAGTCCTGAATATTCATTGAAAGGACTGATGCTGAAGCTGAAACTCCAATATTTTGGCCACCTGATGTGAAGAACTGACTCATTTGAAAAGACCCTGATGCTGGGAAAGATTGAAAGTGGGAGAAGGGGAGGGCAGAGGATGAGATGTTTGGATGGCATCACTGACTCAATGGACATGACTTTGAGTAAACTTCAGGAGTTGGTGATGGACACGGAAGCCTGGCATGCTGCAGTCCATGGGGTCGAAAAGAATCGGACACGACTGAATGACTGAACTGAACTGAACTAACCTGTGCTATACAGTAAATCCTGGCTGGTTATATATTATATATATAGTAGTGTGTATATGTTGGAGAGGGCAATGGCACCCCACTCCAGTTCTCTTGCCTGGAAAATCCCATGGACAGAGGAGCCTGGTAGGCTGCAGTCCATGGGGTCTCGAAGAGTTGGACACGACTGAGTGACTTCACTTTCACTTTTCACTTTCATGTATTGGAGAAGGAAATGGCAACTCCAGTGTTGAAAAGGAAACTCCAGTGTTCTTGTCTGGAGAGTCCCAGGGACGGCAGAGCCTGGTAGGCTGCCATCTCTGGGGTCGCCCAGAGTCAGACACAACTGAAGTGACTTAGCAGCAGCAGCAGCAGTGTGTATATGTTAATCCTGAACATATTGGTTGCTCAGTCATGTCTGACTCTTTGTGACGCCAGGGACTGTATCCTGCCAGTCTCCTCTGTCCATGGAATTCTCCAGGCAAGAATATTGGAGTGGGTTGCCATTCCCTTCCCCAGGGGATCTTCCCAAACCAGGGATTGAACTCGAATCTCCCGCATTACAGGTGGATTCTTTCTGTCTGAGCCATCAGGGAACCTCCATTAATCCCAAACTCCTAATTTATCCCTCCTCTCCTTTCCTTTTTGGTAACTGTAATTTTGTTTCCTATCTGTGGATCTATTTCTTTTTTGTATATAAGTTCATTTGTATCATTTTATTTTTTTCAGATTCCACATAGAAGTCTGGCTTTGTCTTAGTCTGGCTTACTTCAGTTAGTAAGATAATCTGTAAATTCATCCATGTTGCTGCAAATGGCATTACTTCATTCTTTTTATGGCTAATATTCTACTGTGTATATGTACCGCACCTTATTTCATGCATTCAGCATCAGTGGGCACTTAGGTTGCTTTCGTGTCCTGGCTATTGTAAATAGTGCTGCGGTGAACACTGTGGTGCATGTATCTTTTCAAATTATGGTCTCTGGATACACGCCCAGGAGTGGGATTGCAGGATCATGCAGTAGCTCCATTTTCAGTTTTTAAAGAAACTTCCGTACTGTTCTCCATGTATCAATTTACATCCCCACATACAGTGTAGGAGGAGTACTATTTCTCTACACCCTCTCCAAGGCTATTATTCGTAAACTTCTTGATGGTGGCCAGTGTGACTATTGTGAGGTAGTATTGATTCACATTTCTCTAATAATTAGCAGTGTTGAGAATCTTTACATGGGCCTTTTGGCCATCTTTGGATAAATGTCTATTTTGACCTTCTGCTCATTTTTTGATTGAGTGGTTGGGTTTTTTTTTTTTTTAATATTAAGCTATATAAGCTGTTTGTATTATTTAGATATTAATTCCTTGTCTATCACATCATCCACAAATATTTTCTTCCATTATGTAGGTTGTCTTTTTGTTTTGTTTACAGTTTCCTTTCCTGTGTGAAAGCTTTTAAGTTTAATTAAGTCCAACATGTTTATTTTTGTTTTTATTTCCATTAGTCTAGGTGGTTGTTCGGAGAAGGCCATGGCACCCCCACTCCAGTACTCTTGCCTGGAAAATCCCATGGACGGAGGAGCCTAGTAGGCTCCAGTCCATGGGGTTGCTGAGAGTTGGGCACGACTGAGCGACTTCACTTTCACTTTTCACTTTCATGCATTGGAGAAGGAAATGGCAACCCACTCCAGTGTTCTTGCCTGGAGAATCCCAGGGACGGGGAGCCTGGTGGGCTGCCGTCTATGGGGTCGCACGGAGTCGGACACGACTGAAGCGACTTAGCAGCAGCAGCAGCAGGTGGCTGTTGCTGTAGTCACTAAGTCATATCTGATTCTTTTGGACCCCAGGGACTGTAGCCCTCCAGGCCCCTCTGTCCACGGGATTTTCAGGCAAGAATACTGAAGTGAGTTGCCATTTCTTTCTCCAGGGTATCTTCCTGACCCAGGGGTCAAACTCGCATCTGCTGCATTGGCAGACTAATTCTTTATCACTGAACCACCAGGGTAGCCCCATTAGTCTAAGAGATGGATCCAAAAAGATATTGCTGTGATACACATCAGAGTGCTCAGCCTATATTTTCTTCTAGGAGTTTTATAGTACTCAGTATTACATTACGTCTTTAATCCATTTGGAGTTCATTTCTGTTTATGGTGTGAGAAAATCTTTCAGTTTTGTTCTTTTATATGTGGCTATCCAGTTTTCTCAGTACCACTTATTGAAGAGACTGTCTTTCTCCATTGTATATTCTTAACTTCTTTGTCATAGATTGACCATAAGTATGTGGGTTTATTTCTGCCACCTGAATGCTTAACCTCAGCCACTTGCGTTCTTTGGACAAGGCAATTTTAAGCACATATTGAATCTGAGAGGCAGAAATACAAAAAAGAGTGAGTCTAAAAATGGTTGCATTTACAGTGTTTTATATGAATTGAGTATGAAATGAATGCACGGTACAGAAGGTGAACAGGAATGCTCATATTATAGCATGGTCTCCATCTCTAAGACCACAGATCTGTACTACAAATCACAAAAGTCAGATCAAGCCACCAGGCCGTAATAGATAATAGAATCAACTTCAAAGTAGGAGTTTGTGGAGCTACACACACACACATTCACACCCCGCAGTAAAACAAAACACCAAATTACAAACTTCTTGAGGCCAAAGATCCCAGTAAAATATACCTTTGTCTCCATGACTGAGAGCTTAAAAAGTAATTTTAAATGAATTGAAAGTCTGTAGATAGCGTTGAAGAAAAGATTGATTGACAATACAATTTACATAATGTCTTATTTTGTATTTGCTATGGACTGGAAGTTTGTGTCCCCACTCCCCCCAGAATTCATATATTGAAACCTAATCCTCAGTGTGATGGTATTTGAAGATGGGAATTTTGAAAGGTGATTAGGTCACAAAGGTGGAGCTCTTATGTAAGGATTAGTGCCCTTACAAAAGATTCCAGAGAGTTCCCTCATCCTCTCCCATCATGAACCAGGAAGCGGGTACCAGACACCACATCTGCTTGTGCCTTGATCTTGGACTCTAGTAACCAGAATTGTGAGAAATACATTTCTATTGTTTATGAAACACCCAGTCTATCACATTTTGTTATAGCAGACCAAGCAGACTAAGATAGCATTTGATAATTCTATGATTTGGTAGAAAATTTCCCACAATTTGTCCTAGTTTTCTTTAATATTATTTCATGCTCTCATTAAAATAGAAAGAACTGGCAGGAGTCTCTTGAGGGTAGCTCTTTTGCAATTTAAATGACTCTTATTAAACAAACCTAGAGAAGAAAGTCAGTTTTCTTATTTTTCAGAAATAACTGAATCACAGTATTTAATCAATGACTCATTTTGTCAAACAAATACAAAAAAAGTATTGAGTTACTCAATAGACTACAATATCAATTTGTATGACAACATTATTTAAGATTTTAGAATGATACCATGCCAAATTAAGGAAGCATCTCTCAGATCTTTTCTCATCAGATAGAGAATGACAATGATGAGGAGAAGGAATTAATATTGTTTTGGAGCTATAAATGGCTTCCTTTAAAAATGCAATTCTTTGACAAGAACCATGATACAGATGATAAAATTCAAGACTCAGGTCAAAACGACAGGCTATTGTAAACTAGCTGTCAACTGAAGTCTACAGAAACAGGAATTACCCACCATGGTATCCACTGGCTAGTTGAAAAGGTTAGCATCCTTTTCAACAAACTAGTGAACTATCCACAAAAAAACAACAGAATTTACTGATAGAATTATTCTCAGCTCAGAAAAGGATTTAATGCTGTGTATTAGGAGGAAACGGTATTCATGATTTTAAAATATTTAGCTAACAGATTGTTTAGCTCCAATCACAGATCTGTATCTGCTGTTTAGCTCATGGAACTAAAAATATTCACTTATTTGGCACATTCTTCTGGTGAAATTATTGGCAGAAATTTTAAATTAGGTAGAATTCTTATGTTTCAGAATGCAAAGGTGTGTTTTTCCCCTTGGTTTTATGTGGGTTTTGTTGTTGTTGTGTTTGTTCTTTGTGTCTTCACTACAGGGTGTTTATAAGGATGTAGGTAAAAGGAAAAGTGTAAGTAACTACTGAGAAGAGAGGAAGACTAATAACCGTCAGGTTAATGAGTTATTTGATGAACTTGTATACAATGTTTTTTCATTTTAAGGAGCAAGTGTAAGCCAAGAGCTCTCTCACTCTGCACTATTTTATTAGCTTTTTAACTACTTGACCTCATATGAAATCAAGAAAATGAAAATTACAAAAAGCAAGGACTTTTTCAGTGACTTTCTCGTCTCTGTAACAAATGGTAGCCCACACATAAATGATCTGTAAACTAGTTTCCAAGCCTGCCTTTTTTGAAAGAAAAAAACTAGATGAGGCCATCTAGTTCACAATAACAAGCAGCAAATGACTAGTACCCTCATGGTGAAGGAGAAAAACAACATTGGCATAGGGATCTTTCTAAGCAGAATTTCTTCAGTGCTGGTGACTTCTCTAGAGGTCCAGTGGTTAAGAATCCATGTTTCCAATGCAAGGGATGTGAGTTTAGCCTGGTAGGGAACTAAGATGCCCTCCCTGCCAAATAAAGAGTTTCTTCATTGCTGAATTTCAGACTAATGACTCCAGAGAGCTGCTGAGAATGTTTGGGTGCCTCAGCTGCCTATGGATTATCTCTAGCAAACTTGGAAGATGGATTTGATATTGCGTTGCTACCTAAACAACCCAATCTGTACTACAGTTTCCACACTGAGTTGTCTTCTCCTTTTCCCTGTATACAGGCTGCCACTGGTTAATGTAGTCCTCATATGACGTAATTGTTAAGACACATTAAGTTTATTGTTCCCACAGCTCTAAGGTATTCCTTTTACCATAACCATCCTCCTTTAAAAATAACAGCTGTCCCCCTGCTCTTAGCCCCTCCTTGAAAATCCTTTGTCTCTACTGAGGAAACTTCCCTGGTGGCTCAGATAGTAAACAATCTGCCTGCAATGTGGGAGACCCGAGTTCTATCCCTGGATTGGGAAGTTCCCCTGGAGAAGAAAATGTCAACTCACTCCAGTATTCTTGCCTGGAGAATCCCATGGACAGAGGAGCCTGGTGGGGTAGAGTCCAGGGGTTGCAAAGACTTAGATACTACTGAAGCAAATTAGCACACAGGCACCATGGAAACAATAATGGAAAAATTAGGCTCTCTTCAGTTCAGTTCAGTTCAGTCGCTCAGTCATGTCCGACTCTTTGCGACCCCATGAATTGCAGCACGCCAGGCCTCCCTGTCCATCACCAACTCCTGGAGTTCACTCAGACTCACGTCCATCAAGTCAGTGATGCCATCCAGCCATCTCATCCTCTGTCATCCCCTTCTCCTCCTGCCCCCAATCCCTCCCAGCATCAGAGTCTTTTCCAATGAGTCAACTCTTCGCATGAGGTGGCCAAAGTACTGGAGTTTCAGCTTTAGCATCATTCCTTCCAAAGAACACCCAGGGCTGATCTTCTTCAGAATGGACTGGTTGGATCTCCTTGCAGTCCAAGGGACTCTCAAGAGTCTTCTCCAACACCACAGTTCAAAAGCATCAATTCTTCGGCTCTCAGCCTTCTTCACAGTCCCACTCTCACATCCATACATGACCACAGGAAAAACCATAGCCTTGACTAGATGAACCTTTGTTGGCAAAGTAATGTCTCTGCTTTTCAGTATGCTATCTAGGTTGGTCATAACCTTCCTTCCAAGGAGTAAGCGTCTTTTAATTTCATGGCTGCAGTCACCATCTGCAGTGATTTTGGAGCCCCCCAAAATAAAGTCTGACACTGTTTCCACTGTTTCCCCATCTATTTCCCATGAAGTGATGGGACCGGATGCCATGATCTTCGTTTTCTGAATGTTGAGCTTTAAGCCAACTTTTTCACTCTCCACTTTCACTTTCATCAAGAGGCTTTTTAGTTCCTCTTCACTTTCTGCCATAAGGGTGGTGTCATCTGCATATCTGAGGTTATTGATATTTCTCCCTGAAATCTTGATTCCAGCTTGTGCTTCTTCCAGCCCATCGTTTCTCATGATGTACTCTGCATAGAAGTTAAATAAGCAGGGTGACAATATACAGCCTTGACGAACTCCTTTTCCTATTTGGAACCAGTCTGTTGTTACATGTCCAGTTCTAACTGTTGCTTTCTGACCTGCATACAAATTTCTCAAGAGGCAGATCAGGTGGTCTGGTATTCCCATCTCTTTCAGAATTTTCCACAGTTTATTGTGATCCACACAGTCAAAGGCTTTGGCATAGTCAACAAAGCAGAAATAGATGTTTTTCTGGAACTCTCTTGCTTTTTCGATGATCCAGCAGATGTTGGCAATTTGATCTCTGGTTCCTCTGCCTTTTCTAAAACCAGCTTGAAAACCTAATGATGTCTGTTTCACAGATAGGTATGCTTTCCACAAATACATCCATCTTTCTCTTCTCCCATACAACAAACATTCCTCCTCTCAATATTTTAAGTAGTTAAATTCTTGAGCCCCAGAATTCAAAGTTTAACTAGCTAAGCTAAGTCACTTCAGTTGTGTCTGACTCTATGCGACCCCATAGATGGCAGCCCACCAGGCTTCCCCATCCCTGGGATTCTCCAGGCAAGAACACTGGAGTGGGTTGCCATTTCCTTCTCCAATGCATGTAAGTGGAAAGTGAAAGTGAAGTCTCTCAGTCGTGTCTGACTCTTAGCGACCCCATGGACTGCAGCCTACCAGGCTCCTCCTCCCATGGGATTTTCCAGGCAAGAGTACTGGAGTGGGGTGCCATTGCCTTCTCCAAAGTTTAACTATGTTTGTTTTAAATATGAAAAAGGTGGCTAACTGAGGCCCTACCATTCATTTGTTGGAACTGTTGTTTGTTTAAGTTTTTTTTTTTAACGTGGACCACTTTTAAAGTCTTATTGAATTACAATATTGATTCTGTTTTATGTTTTGCTTTTTAGCCATGAATCATGTTAGGATCTTAGCTCTCTGACCAAGGATCAGGTCTGTACCCCCTGCATTGGAAGGTGATGTCTTAACCACTGGATTGCCAGGGGAGTCCTGGAACTGTTTTTATAACAAAAATTTTTCCAAATTTCAAAATATGAACTTACTGGTGTACTTTTTAAGTATAACCTGTTGTAATATGTAGTCTACTTAAAGGTTTTTTCCCACTCAGTATGCTATTTTTCCTAAACTAGATTAACAAATCTATCCTTCTAAGTGTGGGGATGTAATTACTAGTCATAGAAATAAATGTATTTTGGAGGTTTATATTATCACT
This sequence comes from Bos javanicus, assembly GCF_032452875.1. Classification (NCBI taxonomy): domain Eukaryota; kingdom Metazoa; phylum Chordata; class Mammalia; order Artiodactyla; family Bovidae; genus Bos; species Bos javanicus. The sequence continues at coordinate 39,674,029 of NC_083869.1, forward strand.
TTTATTTGGAGAGCTCAAGTTATTGCCAAAGTTCAAATGATATACAGCTCCAGGAATATTTAGCATCTTGACTAAAGAGAGACAAGATTGTATAACGATGCTCTGGCTTAAGCAAAAACAAACCAAACTAAGAACTTCATCATAGGCAGTTGTAGTCTTGATAATCTGACTGTCTGTCTTAAAGAGCAGCCCCATATCCCAGAGAACAAAATGCATGTTTCTTGATAGAAAGATTGTGTTAACTATATTTTCTGTATTCTTGATTCTCTGGCATCTGGGGCCTTGCTAACCAGGGGAAGACTGCCCTTCCCAGGGCCAGTTAATTACTTTCAAAAGCAAAAGAACCTCCTATAAGCACAACTTACATGTACAGACCAACCAATCCCACCTCCCCACCCCACCCCACCCCCCCACATACACACCTCCTCTGCCAGGCTTTTACATTGCAGATCAATATTTCTTCTGTCTTAATCATCTCAGGGCCAGGTATCAGACAGTTCAAAAGAGTCCCTACACCCAGGGATGATGAAATTATTCCAAATAGCCAATCTTAAGCCTTCTTATCCTGCCTTGCTCATTTTTTCCCCTGGAGACCACAGTAAAGGCTCTTGCCCAAGCTTTCCTCTTGCTTCCTCAGCCTGCTGTTCAACCCTGGTGCTTCTTCATGGGGCCTTGTGTGCTGTGCTGTGCTCTCTCTTTAGAGAAACTAACAAACTATCTTTTCAGTGCCAGTCATCTCCTGAACTGCTGGTCTCACCATACCTGATTAATAGTAAAAATCTACACTTAAAAACAAAAACTTTACATCCATGTGTTGTTCGATTTCCAATTTAGAATTTCTACAGATAATAGAAAGTTAAGTCTGCATCCATAGACAATGGTCAAATTAGCCCCTTTGTGATGTTTTAACAAGAGATTAGAAGGTATGAAAATTTGGATCTTCTACCAGTTCAGCTCTCCCTCTCTGTGAGGTCTGAGCTTCAATGTCCTTATTTGCTTTTTATTTGTTTGCTTTTTATTTATTTGACTGTTCCAGGTCTTAGTTGGAGCTTGTGGGATCTTAGTTGCAGCAAGCAAGCTCTAGTTCCCTGACCAGGGATCAAACTTGTGCCCCTACATTGGTAGCTCAGAGTCTCAACCACTGGATCACCAGGGAAGTCCCATTCAATTGTCCTTATCTGTAAACTGAGAAATTTGAAGGAGATAATCTCTATAAATCATTTTATAAATATGATGTAATTTCTTATTGTTTCTGCTAGTATAGTTTTATTAATAAAATTCCCTTAGTATATCTCCCTTAAGCTAAATGTCATAGGAATATTGTCTATTGCCAGTTTTGCCACTAGATATGAGTTCCCTATGGCAAATACTTATTTAATTCTTCTTTCCTGGCCCCTATTGTGGTGTGTATCCAGCAGGAAAGAGTTCAACAACTACCACAACAAACACAATAATTGACTGAATCAAAGTACAATGAGCTTCATTTTAGGTGGAAATAGATGGTCATGAAAACAAGATTAAGAAAACTGGCATTTTAACTATAAGTGTGAATAAGAAATGCTACATTGAGACAATCCAAACCTTTCCTACTAGTAAATAAATTGGCTCTTTGTAAAAAGCTAAGAGTAAATCACTAGAGATATTTTCAATAATTAAAAGTCAAATGAAAGCTTTTTAGGAATTTTTAAGTCACGTTGCTTTAGGTTGGTTTTACTTTTTCTTTTTTCAAAATGACTGGTTATTGGTTTGAAGGATTATTTCAGAAACCGATTTAAATTTTTTTCTATCTACTAAAAAGCAACAATGGGCATTTTTAATTTTATACAAAAATGAAAAAAAATATTAATCTGCAGCCACGCCAAAAAGGCAAACAAAAAGAGCAGCTTTTAATTAAATCTAAGGGCTAGAAGTCTTGGTACATTTTTTTTTCATTTCCCTCTTCAATCCTCTCCCAGCCAGTAGCTGAATGTTGCATTGTAACTGCTCCTCATCTGATTTACATTTTTCTCTCTTCAGAAAGAAGAATATTAAAAGTCACAATAGTATACATTTTAGAAGAAAATTTTAATTACTAATTCATAGGAAGTAATATTCATGCACAATGTTACATGATCTAAATTAAAACACTAAGGTGAATTTGCTCGGGGGGATGTTAATACCACATAATATAGGTAAAGGGACATGTGGATGTTTTCCAGATCCTGTTAAAGACAATTCCGAGCTTCAACAGGTGAACATATTTCAGCATCTGGTTTAGGGGGCCCTCTGTGATTTTTATTTGGGGGAAAACCTAGACATGAGATCTAGGTAATTTAATTCACTGTTCCTAATCCTTGACACCAAAAGTTTGGAGGGTACTTCAAAACTCTCTTTCCTGTAAAGATTCTTTTCCTAGTTTATTATCTGGAATATAGAAAAACGAGTTAAAAGTGAGTAGAAAATTAATTGGTTAAAATTGAGTCTGGAAACTTCCCTGGTGGTCCATTGGATAAGAATTCCCCTTCCAACGCAGGGGGTGCACGTTCAATCCCTGGTCAGGGAGCTAAGGATCCCACACGCCTCGGAGCCAAAAAAACCCAAAACATAAAACAGAAGCAATATTGTAACAAACCCAATAAAGACTTTAAAAATGGTCCACATCAAGAAAAGAAATATTCATAACCAACAAGAACCTACTGTATAGCAAAGGAAACTCTGCTCAATGTTATGTGGCAGCCTGGATGGAAGGGGAGTTTGGAGAATGAATACATGTATAAGTATGGCTGAACTAAAACTATCCACCTAAAACTATCACTGCATTGTTAATCAGCTATATTCCAATACAAAATAAAAAGTTTAATTTTAAAAAGTACATGTGTCAGACAATGAAAAAAAATCTTAAAAAAAACCTGAGTCTGGTTTATATCATGATTCCCTTGGTGTAATTGCTTTGATATCTTTGTCTTCTAGTCACTAGATTCCATTTAGCAAGTTTAACAAGAAAAGCAGTTATGGAAACAAGGAGAGATCAATGGCCAGCACAGCTTTGTCAGCACACCATGAAAATTAGAAGTTCTCTGATGAGTATTCCTGAGAAGTACAACTCAAGCAACTTGAACAGAATCAACTCACACAGAAATTCTTTAAGGATGGCACAACTGTTTCCATATAAGCATGCTAGAAAATTAAGAATTTTATTCAAACCACTTAAAGGAAAGAAATAACCTCCCTAATTGTAATAGCAATATGATAATTTTCTATTGTCAGAGAGTAGAAATGCACTGTTCTTTACTACTCCCTAACCCACTAATGCCTTATACAGAACAAATTTTCAGCAAATATTTTAAATTGATATGTTTATTATTCTAATGCAGTTGAGGAAAATCTGTGTATACCACAGACTAAACAAAAAATATGATCTTTTCAGTACATGCTATAAAATCCCTTGAAAAATATACATTCCTTATTTTCTTTAAGTGTTAAATTGGAGCTAGGATGACTGCCTTGTAATATTTAAAATATGCCTTGAAGCAAAAATTGTCATCCCGTCCAATGGAAAATTTTCTGGAAATATTTCTTCTTTAATCAACATTTCCTTAAACAGAACTGGCTTAGGATTATAAAATAAATATGGAACATATTTTTGGTAATAGGGTTATTAATAATTACCTACTACAGTAATATTCAAAGGAATTGTAAATTGGTGGATCCCTTTTGGAGTCCATGTATGTTTTAGGAGATTTGTACTTTTTAAACCAGAAATTCCACTTTGAGGAATTACTCCCGAAGAAATAAATGCAATGTGTGGGAAAGGCTGTATAATGAGGATGTTCATTACAACATTATTTATAATTATGAAAAGTAAAAATACAATAAATGCTCAAAAACAGGAGAATGAGTGCATCAGTTCTGAGTGAAAGATTAAGTTAGTTACAGCATAGTCACCCAATGGAAGATAAAGATAGAAAATGCACAAAATGGCTGAAGGAAATAAATATCATGTCTTTATTATTGTCCACATGAAAATGTAAAAAGCTTAGAAGGGATTATACAAAAATTGTATTGTTATAATGATAGGGTTGTAGGAATAGTTTTTTCCTCTAATTTCAGCTTTGTGGAATTGCTGTTTTACTTTGTAAATTAGGACCTGAAAATAAGGTGCAGGATAAATTAATAAATGACTACTTAGATGATTTTTTTAAATTTAAAAAATATCGCGTGCCTTTCTACACTAAGATTTAGCCTTGGTAGCTGAAGCTAGTGCATTTACCAACTACTGGCAAATCACCAACTGTCGAAAAAATTCTAATTGCTTCCAGTGTAGCACCACTGAAGTCTGGCTGAGTGTCTTTCAAGTACTCTACTGAATTTCTCAGCTTTTCCCACTGCACTTCATTCTGCAAGATTGGTCAGGGCTCTTGGTCAATAGAGAGACACACAGATCCTCCTCCGTGGCCCTTGTCTGATATCTTTGAATCTCAGCCAGAAGGGAATGGTCACTATCATTGTGAATCACCTTCTAAGCTTCTGATGAAAAGTCAGTCTGAAATACTACCATTGTAAACCATATCATGGAGCTGTTAGAGATACTTAAATCATGCCATACCAAAGCAAGGAAAGAGTGCAGAAGAGGGGAGCTATAATGTAAAGTTTCAAATAACATCAAGATCATGTTAAGAGGTGATTTGTGGTTTTTGCTTCAGAGCAGCTTCAGCTGAGCCCAGGACCTGGAAACTGAGGATCAGGTGGCAGGTTCACGGGCAGGATGCCCCAGCCATGGCAAGTATGGGAGGTGGATGGAAAAGCAACCAGGACCCTCAGACCCATTCCTGGGGTACTGTGCAGACCCCAGAGTGCTGAGCGTATATTGGAAATGGTCCCCAAGAGCTGACACCTGCGGACAAGATGAAGATAAGACCTCTGCAGAGTGTGGACAGCCTAACAGTCAACATTTATTCTGAAGAAGACTGGGGAGTCCATGAAAACCTGGGGTGATTTATCTACTATCTTAATCTTCCTTCCTTCAAGGTTCAGCTATTACTTTAGCTTTGTGATTTTGGAGAAAGTCATTTGGTCTTTCTGGGACTCAATTACCTCACCTTCTAACACAGGTCTGATGCTGGAAAATTTCTAAGATCATGTCAAGCTCCAAAATTCTGAGTCTCTAATTCAAAATTTTCACAAACCATTCCAGGTCACACTATTGCTGCCTCCTCTTAAATGCTCAGAGCACTTAATATCATCAGCTTGCAACTTATCATGAGGCTGATTTTCTCTAACATCTGAATGTTTTCCCTTGTCTTTTCTTCCTAAACTGATCAGAAACTTATCCTTGGGGTCATGTGATCTCTTTGTCTAGAGGATGTAATAGTGCTTGGTAAGTGAATGCACACTTAAGAAATGAATAAATGAATTATACCATTCTCTTGCATCCCCACATGCACGAAATATTATACTAAAGATCAAGGAAAGGGAAAATTACATCTAAAAAGTTTGCTCCCTCTTTGGCTGATTGGGAAATGTCACTGGGTTCCCCTGAAAGCAGATTCTGAGACAAAGATGAATGAAGAAAGCATGTTAGTATGTGCTATTAGAATTAATACCCTTGGATGGAAGGAAGAAAGTTGGATGAGAAGAAGGAAAAAGAAGATGGGCTCTTACAGTCACAACACAAGATTCAGCCAAATTCAGGGCTAAGACCTAGAACTGGGGTGATGCCTTAAAGGTTCTCCCGAGTGGGGATGAGGAGTTCAAGCATTTATACCCTCCTGCCCAATGTCTTACATACACCTGTCATTGTTACACCAAGGGGATGTGACCTTGGGTGAGGCTCTCCAAGGGCAACTTCCAGCTAGGGAAGAGAGCTGAGGGTCAGCTGCTGATGGAATTAGCAACTTAGTGAGTACAGCAGGGCAGGGTGGAACTTCCCAGATGGTGCTAGTGGTTAAAAAACAAAACAAAACAAAACTTGCTCACTGGGTCAGGAAGAATCTCTGGAGGAGGCCATGGCAACCCACTCCAGTATTCTTGCCTGGAGAATCAAATGGACAGAGGAGCCTGGCGGGCTACAGTCTCTAGGGTTGCAAAGAGTCAGATAGGACTGAAGCGACTTGGCATAGACACATACTCACACACGGGGCAGGGTATACGTGGGCAGAGTGGCATCTTGTGTACAAGAGTTAGCCCATTCTGTACCACCCAACTTTTTGTATGTGTTGAATTTTATTGTTTCCTACGCTTTCACACAACCTAACTCCTATAATCCAAATAATCCCATGAGATGTGAATTATTATCACCCCTAAATATGAGCTGACAGGTGACTTTTACAAGTATATGGAAGGTGTCCCAGAGGGGCTCCCAGAACTTAGGAAAGGATTTGAAAGTCCAAGGGTGTGGAACATAATTATGTCCTGGGGAAGCTAAAGATAACTTGTCAGTAATTACTATTATTGTGATCATTATTGCCCTCAGCCTGTTGTGACTTAGGAAAACTAGATTACAATAATGTGCTCTTTAAAAAAAAATTAGCCCCCTCTGTCATATAGCAAACTCCCACTGGTTATCTGTTTTACATATGATATTATTACAATATTATACAATGTATATATACAATATATACAATATATTACAATGCTATTCTCTCAAGTCATCCCACCTTCTCCTTCTCCCACTGAGTCCAATGTATGACACAGAGCACCCAAAGACAGTGCTCTGTGACAACCTGGAGGGATAGGGTGGGGAGGGCTCAGGATGGAGGGGACACATGTGTGCCTATGGCCAATTAATATTGATGTATGGCAAAAACAATCACAATATTGTAATTACCCTCCAATTAAAATATATAAATTTTAAAAATAGTCTCACTTTTCTTATTCATTTTAAATTATGATTATTTAAAGTCCAGGACTTTTACATATGAGTTGCTTATGAAGTTCTGTGTTTATGAAAATCATATTTTTTCTATAATCTACCAGCAGACTGTGTGTGTATGAGTGTGTATGTATCCTTTGTTATGAACTAAGTTTGTGTCCCCACTAGAAATTCACATGTTGAAGCCCTAAATCCCAACGTAATGATAGGTGGGGCCACTGGAAGATAATGAGTTTTAGATGAGGTCACAAGTGTGAGGCCCTCATGATGGAATTAGTGCCTTTATAAGAAGAGACACCAAAGCTATTTCTTAGCCAAATCAGGATGCGGCAAGAAGGCAGCTGACTGCAAGCCAGGAAGGCAACCCACACCTGGAACCGAATCTATTGGCACCTCGATCTTGAACTTCACAACTTCCAGAACCATGAGAACTAAGCCACCCAATCTACATTATTTTGTTAGAAAAGCCTGAGCAGCCTAACACTGCCCTTAAAATTTATCATCTTAGCTTTAGTCTATATTTTCATCTGATGAGATTATTTTATTCTTGATTCTTATCTCTAGAAGATTATTCATTGTTCCTAGCTGCAAACTTTGCAAGCCCATGTTCAATGTTTTCATCAGAGTTTTTAATAAAAGGACAGCAGGTTATGAAGATCCTCCTTTAGTTTGAGAGCAACCCAGTGTCAATAAATGTTTGAAGAACAGTGTTTAATGAATGATTATTACATTATAACACATGACTTCACTCTGCATCTTGTCATCTGAAATAGTGGTTTCCAAATTGTTCCTTAACAATAAAACTTTACTCAAATAAAATGTGTTCAAATAAATAAATATATATAGAACCAGAATTGCTCTGGTTCAAGTGGTGGTGGGATGAGGGGACCAGACTCTCTGATTTGCCTTAGTGTAGAAGCTGCTGTTGAGAGACTCCTGCAGTGTCTCAGTGAGACCCATAGCTTTGCAGTTTGCACCAAAAAAAAAAACAAAAAACAAAAAACAACTGTGCAAGATTATTGTAAAGCATTTTGTCAAATGCCTTGCTAAAATCAAGGTACTTACTTACCAATATAATAAACACACACACACACACACACACACGATGAGTTTTTAATAATTTGTCTTTGGGAAACCTGTGCTGCTTCCAAGCAGTCATTACTTTCCTTTTTTCATAAGTGCTCAAAGAACATTTATTCCATAGTATATTAAGGAAGAGTGTCAGGTTTGTTGTTCTATAGTTTCTGGAGTCCATATTTTCTGAATTTTTTAAAATAACAACTCCAGTCTCTGACACCTCTTCTGTTCTCCACCTATAATACCTGTAAGTTTTTGTGAATTCTAGAGTATAATTAATATATCCAGGTCAGTGGTTCTCAAAGATGGCTACATAATAGGTGCCCCAGGGAGGTTTATAAAAAATGCTGTGCTTGGATCTTCATCTTATATCAATTAAATCAGAATCTTTGCAGGTGTTTTTAAAGGCTTCTCTGGCCATTCTAATATGCAGCCAGGGCTGAGAACCAGTGATCTAGGCCTGGTTACCCCATTTTAAACGTCTGCTTGGTTCCTTTGCCATCCATTCTTTATTCATAAACTTTAATCTCTGTTCTTCATTTTCCCATTGAAAATCCCTCTTCATAATTCAGAGGACAAAAGAAAAATCTGAATTAAGCAGTTTTATTTCCTTTCATCACTTACTAAGTGATATAATCTAAGCCTAAATGATCATATATGCTTTCCAGGTCCTTTGGTTGAAAACATAAAACAGTTGTTAGCATCATTGTCAAATCTCTGCTAAATAAAACAATTCCAACAAACTTTTTTTAATCATATGACTTATTTTTCTCTTTTCTTTTAACCTCACCCAGTTGCTCTTTGTCATGCTTCCACCTCTGGTTTTATAAACTCCATACTCAGCAAGCAATTTCTTTGCTATAGTTCAGTCACTGAGCATGTTTCAGGGGCAACTCTGGCATCATCTTTTCCTCCTTGATTTACAAATCTAAGTTCGTGGTGTGTCTGTTGTCTAGCATTGTCATGTCAATATCCTGCTCCACAAATATCATTTCTAATTCCCTTTACTGCATTTTCTTTTTTACAAATTGCTGGGTACCACTTGTTCTATTGGAAGGCTCTATATAACAGCTTGGATTTTATAAAGTCCACTCAGGTATGCAATTCCTTCGGCATTTGGTTTTGCGGGTCCATCTGGACAATATTCTGCTTCCCCTGAAATGTCATGTTCAATCCCTTTTTTCTCTGTCTTATGCACATCATTCTGAGAAATATTCTTTCTCAGACCATCATCAGTCTGGAAATGTAAGCTGTAGTCCAGAAAACACTATCCTCTTCTTGACACCATTTAGATAGGCAGTTTTTCTCTTCAAAACCATGACTGCCCAAATGCAAGAGCAAAGGACCAAAAATCCTTCCACATCCAGCAAAGTAGAAGGTTGCAGAGTCTTTTAAACCTACCCTTGATATTCATCGTAACTTTCCTACTGATTTCCCTGTGAAGGAGCAGAAGTGAGGTATGATTGATTGCTTAGATGAATCTAAGCAGATTTTCTTCCGAGTAGGAAAGCAATGTACTTCTGGCTAAGGCATCGATACTATGACACTAGAGTTACCAACGCAATGAGATTCTCAAACTAGTGAGGAGATTCTTTCCGTGGGATTGACTCCCTATCACCCTGACTATTCAGTTAGATTTAGGTGACTGCTTCTTTCTTCTGAAGGTCAGACTCTCCTCCTGGGAAGATTGTCTAATTAGGTGTTTAACATCATGCCAGCATTTTCTTTTTCTTTCTCATATTTCTGTTTGTCAACTTTGAGACTCCAGTCTTGATACACATTTGCATTCTCAAAATCTTCTTCCATACTGACTTTATTCCCTTCTTGTCCCCAAGTCCTTCTGTTCTGTAAAATCCAGAAAGCACAGAATAATTCCCTTGGAGTACAAATCCATCAGAGCTCCAGAAGAACATCTGTGGTTTCTAGGCAAACTGTGTCCTGCTCACCATCTATGCATTGACTCCATGCAGCCTTTTATCTTCTGGTACCTTAGGTTTTGGGGAGAAGTTTACTAGATATACCCACACGTGTTCCTCATATCGATTTTTAAGAGCTGCTCTTCAGGGAGTTAGCAATTAGTGCAAATCAGTGCCTATAGAATGATGACGGGGTAGTAGCCCAAAGTTCAGGAAGCTGAAGATTCAAGTTCCACTCTTTCCATTAAACTGGATTACCTTGAGAAAGCCATTCCAATATCTCTGAGCCTTAGTCTGTATGTCTGTGAAATGGGGAGGCAGGAGGGAGACTGGACTAGGCTAGGTTTTCAATTTTTTCTTAATCTTTTGGACCCTTTGCATGAAATCTCATTGAAAAATCTCAAAGTATAAAAGAGAAATCAGAGGGATTGAGGTTGAAATAGGGCTGAGCCTCACGTACCAGATTCTGATCTCCCCACCCTATCCCACCCCACTCCACCATATCGCTGCCACCAAAGAGCCTCTGTGGCTGCACACAGAACAGCTGGAAAAATCAGAGGTTCTCAAAATTGGGTGTGTGCAGGAATCACCTGGGAACTTGCGAAAATAACAAATTACTATATAAGCCCCACACCAAAAAAGACAATGCCTAGGAATTTTCCATTTTTATTAAGGACTACAGATGCAGAATGGTACAATGATAACATCCTGAGAAATACTAAATTTAGAGAATCTGAAGTCTCTTCAGCTCCCTTCAGTAAGAAGTCAAGAAAATACAGAGCCCACCCAAATTCTACACCTTATATCGGCCCTCTATGACGCTGGGCATGTTACTTAACTTTTTCTTCTCATTTGTAAAATGAGGACATTTATAATAATGCCCACCTCAAAAGACTGTCGCCAGGACTAAGTGATCTACTGTATGTCTAATACTCAGACCAATGCCTAGAACATGTTTGAAATTCAACAGATATCAGTCCTTATTGCTAAGTGAGGCATGATGCAAGCTGCATGCATGATAAGTCGCTTCAGTCATGTCTGACTCTTTGAGACCCTATTATGGACCGTGGCCTGCCAGGCTCCTCTGTTCATGGGATTCTCTAAGAAAGAATACTGGAGTGGGTTGCCATATCCTCTTCCAGGGGATCTTCCTGACCCAAGGATCAAACTGGCATCTCTTACATCTTCTGCATTGGCAGGAGAGTTCTTTGCCACTAGCGCCATCTGGAAAGGCCTGCAAGTTGCATAAACTCATTTAAATCCCAATATGCCAAATATTCCACACGTTTCTCTAACCGCTTTCTTCCTTGGTACATGATCTGTGACCTACTTCTGCACAACTGCTGGTCATCTCTTGTTTTTTTTTTTTTTTTCCCTGTAAGAGAGGACTAGTACTATTTGATTCAATCTACCTAAGAGGGCTGTCGATACAGGGAGGAAAAGTTTGAATGTCACTTGCAGACCTTTAGAAGAAAGATGTTTTGTTACACACCAAGCAGCATTATTTTGATATTTAGTATGTTAATATAATTTTCATCAGCATCTCAGAAGGCTGGCTTATTTATATACACAATTAGTGAAACAGAAGGCAAAAAATGGTGGGCAGTGGTAAAACACAGTCCATTTCCCTGAGTGTAAAAAGGCTCGTAAGTCAAAGGAGACAGACTGAGATGTGAAGGTCACTCACTTCTTCACAGGAATAAATTATATTATACCATCAAGTAAGTTTCTTCAGTTGGTCATAAAGAAGAATACAGCTAAGTAATTTACTCGCAAATGATGGTTATAAACCACTCACACTCTAACAAATCAAATTACATCATACAAACCACCTAGTCATGCTTGCAGGATTATTGGACAGGTGTGGGGACCAGACTCAGCCTCTCCACCAGCTCTTGGATTTTTGCAAAAGGCCACACCCATTCATGGCTGAAGATTGACTTGGAGTAGTTAAATTTCTTTTGGGGCTGACTTCGAACTGAGATGAAGTATCTATAAAGTCTGCGCACAAGCTTTGTGTATGGCCTTGATATTCTGATGTGTGCATGGTAAGTCCGGGTCCCATTCTTTGCAACCCCATGGACTGTAACCTGCCAGGCTCCTCCATCCATAGGATACTCTAGGCTCTGCGGCAGCTGAATGTATAGAGTTGACGAGAGGTAGCTACTAACATGGAAGACAACAACAACGGAGAGATAAACAGCTATATGCATATCAGGGTAAGGTTTCTCATCATTTATTGTCGAGTTCAGTTCAGTGGCTCAGTCGTGTCCGACTCTTTGCGACCCTATGGACTGCGGCACGCCAGGACTCCCTGTCCATCAACAGCTCCCTGAGCTTGCTCAAACTCCTCCATCGAGTCAATGATGCCATCCAACCACCTCATCCTCTGTCGTCCCCTTCTCCTCCTGCCTTCAATTTTCCTCAGCATCAGGGTCTTTTCTAATGAGTCAGCTCTTCGCATCAGGTGGCCAAAATATTGGAGCTTCAGCTTCAGCATCAGTCCTTCCAATGAATATTCAGGACTGATTTCCTTTAGGATCGACTGGTTTGATCTTTCAGTCTAGGGGACTCTCAAGAGTCTTCTCCAACACCACAGTTCAAAAGCATCAGTTATTCGGTGCTATGATTCTGAAGTTAAAATCACATAATTTTGAAGGTGTAACATTAGAGGAATGACTAAGATTGCATGCTGACTTTGGGCCAGCAAGGGGTGTGGTGTAGGAGTTGTCCGCATTTTACAGAGGAAGGAACTGAAGCTCAGAGAGATAACTTGTTTGATTAACTTGTTTGATTAACTAACTTGATTCAGCTTAATGATAATGCTGAGATTTAACCCAAATTCATCTGTCTCCCATGCCCATGGCTCCAAGGAGTCTCCAGGGATCTTTCTACCAGTCTGTAATGTACTTGGATGTAATCTCAAAAATGACAGAATGATCTCTGTTCATTCCCAAAGCAAACCATTCAATATCACAGTAATCCAAGTCTATGCCCCAACCAGTAACGCTGAAGACGCTGAAGTTGAACAGTTCTATGAAGACCAACAAGACCTTCTAGAACTGACACCCAAAAAGATGTCCTTTTCATTACAGGGGACTGGAATGCAAAAGTAGGCAGTCAAGAAATACCTGGTGTAAGAGGCAAATTTGGCCTTGGAGTACAGAATGAAGCAGGGCAAAGGCTAATTAGAGTTTAGCTAAGAGAACGCACGGTCATAGCAAACACCCTCTTCCGACAACACAAGAGAGGACTCTACACATGGACATCACCAGATTGTCAATATTGAAATCAGATTGATTATATTTTTTGCAGCCAAAGATGGAGAAACTTTATACAGTCAGCAAAAACAAGACTGGGAGCTGACTGTGGCTCAGATCATGAACTCCTTATTGCCAAATTCAGACTTAAATTGAAGAAAGTAGGGAAAACCAAGACCATTCAGGTATGACCTAAATCAAATCCCTTATGATTATACAGTGGAAGTGACAAATAGATTCAAGGGATTAGATGTGATCCCTTCGTCGGTTCACAGAGTGCCTGAAGAACTATGGACAGATGTTCATGACATTGTACAGGAGGCAGGGATCAAGACCATCCCCAAGAAAAAGAAATGCAAAAAGGCAAAATGGCTGTCTGAGAGGCCTTTCAAATAGCTGAGAAAAGAAGAGATGTGAAAAGCAAAGAAGAAAAGGAAAGATATACCCATTTGAATGCAGAGTTCCAATGAACAGCAAGGAGAGATAAGAAAGCCTTCCTCAGTGATCAATGCAAAGAAATAGAGGAAAACAATAGAATGGGGAAGACTAGAGATATCTTCAAGAAAATTAGAGATACCTGCCAGGAGCCGGTGAGGCATTCCACTCGTGACAAAGGTCATGAAGAAGGAGGCTCGGCATACGCAAAGGCGGGATCGAGCCTCAGGAGTCCGCCCGGATATTCTCGAGCATTTTCCCCCAAAAAACCAGAGTCTGCCTACTTTATTGCTTTGTGCTCTCACCTCTGACTTTACTGGGGGCTGTCCCCTACCACCATCTCACTCTCTCTCTGTCAAAGAGTTAACTTACAGCTCCAATTAATAAAGTTCCTGGGCAATTAGGAGTGTTTAAATCCAAACCCCTCAGATGGCTCTCTAACTCGCCTGACAAGTTTACCCGGACTCCTGCAGCTATGCATACGATTGTTTACAGTCTCCTAGCCTCCAGAGGCACGGGAAGCTTAAGATATTCAAATAGCTTAGAGCCTCTCAGAGAGTTAAAAACTGTCAGAATAAACTAGTAAAGGATTTCATTGATGAGTCAATGTTTGTTGCCAAGTTTTCACATCCCCTAAATTGTATCCTTGAATATGTATTAATTAATAGTTGGTATATAGAAAAAAATAAGTAGTGGCCTTGGTGTTAGTAACTTTAGACCCTTAAGGTAATAAATTCTTTCCTTTGTTGTAAACCCATTACACATCCGCCCTATAGGAATGCAATTTTATCTTTGGAAGATGGTGCCAAATCTTAAAATAATTACTCTTAGAGAAAATAAGTCTTTGTTGATAAGTTCTTGTCAAGAGTCATAAAATGTTAGTAGGCCTTCTGGCCAGAAGATGATGTAAATCACCTAAACCATTTGTATACGATAAATTTGCAGGAGAGAAACCTTGGTTTTTGATAAGAATCAAAGACTGCTGACTTTGCATCCCCTATTATCCTCTATGTGTGACTTAGGGTATAAAAGCCCCTGTTAAAAATAAAGCTACGGGCCTTGTTCACCAACGCTTGGTCTCCCCATGTCATTCTTCCCTTTAACTTCCAGCTGAGTCTCCATCTGGAGCGCGGAACCCACCACGCTTACTAATTATGCCTGGGCTTCTAAGACCCACTCGAGAAGGTGTCTAGGGTGAGGCACCTTCCGCTATTCGAGAGGGCGCCTGCGGCCTACATAAGTGGTGCAAACTTCTTGTCTTGAAGTTTTATTGGTCTCCCGCGTAAACCAAGCTACTCAGCTTCTTTTCTCCACTGAATTTTCCTACTGAGCTATCCTCATTCTATTATTCTTTACATCTCTAATTAGCATATAAATAGTCGCCTAGGCCGTCTCTCCTTCGAATACCCTGGATCAGCTGGGGCTGGTCCCCAGCAGATACCAAGGGAATATTTCATGCAAAGATGGGCACAATAAAAGACAGAAACAGTATGGACCTAACAGAAGCAGAAGATATTAAGAAGAGGTGGCAAGAAAACACAGAAGAACTATACAAAAAAGATCATGACCCAGATAATCATGATGGTGTGATCACTCATCTGGAGCCAAACATCCTGGAATGTGAAGTCAAGTGGGCCTTAGAAAGCATCACTGAAAACAAAGCTAGTGGAGGTGATGGAATTCCAGTTGAGCTATTTCTAATCCTAAAAGATGATGCTGTAAAAGTGCTGCACTCAATATGCCAGTTCCAGTTCCAGTTCAGCCACTCAGTCGTGTCTGACTCTTTGTAACCCCATGAACCACAGCACGCCAGGCCTCCCTGTCCGTCACCAACTCCCAGAGTTAACCAAAACCCATGTCCATTGAGTCGATGATGCCATCCAACCATCTCATCCTCTGTGGTCCCCTTCTCCTCCTGCCCTCAATCTTTCCCAGCATCAGGGTCTTTTCAAATGAGTCAGTTCTTTGCATCAGGTGGCCAAAGTGTTGGAGTTTCAGCTTCAGCATCAGTCCTTCCAATGAATATTCAGGACTGATTTCCTTTAGGATGGACTGGTTGGATCTCTTTGCAGTCCAAGGGACTCTCAAGAGTCTCCTCCAACACCACAGTTTAAAAGCATCAGTTCTTTGGTGCTCAGTTTTCTTTATAGTCCAACTCTCATATCCATACATGACCACTGGAAAAACCATAGCCTTGACTAGATGGACCTTTTTTGACAAAGAAATGTTTCTGCTTTTCAATATGCTCTCTAGGTTGGTCATAAGTTTCCTTCCAAGGAGCAAGCATCTTTTAATTTCATGGCTGCAATCACCATCTGCAATGATTTTGGAGCCCAGAAAAATAAAGTCAGCCACTGTTTCCACTGTTTCCTCATCTATTTGCCAGGAAGTGATGGGACTGGATGCCATGATCTTAGTTTTTTGAATGTTGAGCTTTAAACTGACTTTTTCACTCTCCTCCTTCACCTTCATCAAGAGGCTCTTTAGTTCTCCTTCGCTTTCTGCCATAAGGGTGGTGTCAAAATTCTAGCAATGACTTCTGATGTATCCTTCCTCCCATACCCCTTTACCTATTCATCAAATTCCTTCAATTTTATCTCCCAAGTAACTCCAGAAGTTTTCAATTCTTCTCATTTTCCACTACCACCACCATATGGTCACCCTTTTCCTGGACTACAGCAGTGCCTCCCAGATGGTCTTGTTTCTTCTGTCGCCCCTTCCAGCCCACTCTCTATCCTACAGTTAGCCCAACTTTTTGCAGCATAGTCAACTTATTGTATTCTGTCAACAATAAGACCTCTTCATTTCTTTTAAAGTATTTAACAATTTTCAGTTTTTCACCTGGTCTCACCCTCACATTTCCAAACAAAATCCTGAATGTTTTTATTTGTAGGTAAATCAAGACCAGAAAAAGTACAGCATATCATTCCATGCTCCAGAACCTTTTCTTTTCAGTAGTATTTCTGGATGTTGCATTCTATGAAAAAAGTGAAGGTGTTAGTTGCTCAGTTGTGTCCAACTCTTTGCAACCCCATGGACTGTAACCTGCCACGCCTCTCTGTCCATGGAATTCTCCTGCCCTCTGTTCCAGGAAATGAACCTGGGTTTCCTGCATTGCAGGCAGATTCTTTACCAGCTGAGTGCTTAGGGAAGCCCATTCTATGGGAAATGTTAACTCAGGCAATCTAATCTTTACCATTAATGCTGAGGTAGAATTTTTTCCCCTTGAACTTTAAAGAGTGTTGTTAATCTTCAAAGATTATCCATTTATTTCATAACATTTTGCATAACAGCATGAATTTTAATTCTTCTTCTGAAGCTTTAAAATTATTCTTGTCCAAGATGGCTAGGAAGGAAGTATATATGTATGTATAAACACATATACCAATTGTTTTTTAGATATGTTATTTATTGTTGATTTTCCTCTTAGCAAGTATCCACGATGTTTCATTTGTTTCTACAAATTGCCATAATCAGACGTTCAGCAGCAGGTTGATAATGACTTTTGTTTTCTGTAGAAAGATTTGGAAAATTACTTTTTCCAGCTCAGGGCCTGACTCCAAAACCACTTCACTTTCAGGCTTGTGCACAGTGCCTGCCCATTTAAATCCCAAAAGGGATATAGTTGCCATTGATAAGTTGAGCAAGGTCATCACTCTAAAAGTGGCAATTGGAAACTAGCAACTAGCAATCCATAACTAGCAAGAACTAGCAAGATAGATCTACATTTAGAAAGTAAATAGTTTATAACAACATCCTGCTAAAATTACAGGATGGAAAGCAAATAGAAAAATAGAAAACAAATCTGTATCCTCCAAACCCATGATGAATTATTTTCTCAAATCATTGAATATAGGCATAGACCAGCTGTGGACCTGCTCAAATATTTCATGATAGGAACTTTCTTTTATCCTAAGATTACCACTGTATATTTCTAGAGCCAGGTTTTTAAAAAAATATTAGAAGAAATGAATTCACTACCAATCAGAGACTATCGTTTAGAAGAGAGTCTTGCAAATATTTTATTCCAATGTTGCCAAATGAATTTTGTTTAATTATGCACACCCTAGAACATTTTTGATATACAATATTTTTCATATGATTAATTAATTGCAAAATGTGTCACTTCTGGCATATTATAAATATTGACATTTTAAAAATACTCATCACTTAGATGTTTTTAATGAAATATAAATACCATAACAATTTTAAACCCATCATTACCCATTAAAAAAGGTTGAAAATTTTGTTATAACTTTTTCTTCTAAAAAGGATTTTCATCCCACTACTCCTATATAATGTCATAATAAACATATTTTATGCTTTAAAGTCTTTTATTGATTGCCTTATCATAATTCTCTGCAATTTCATATATATATAAATATGTGTGTGTGTGTGTATATATGAAATAGCAACCCACTCCACTATTTTTGCCCAGAGAATCCTGTAGACAGAGGAGCCTGGTGGGCTGCTGTCCATATGGTTGCACAGAGTTGGACATGACTGAAGCAACTTAGCATTCATGCATGCATTGTGCAATTTAGTTTTAAAATTTTTCTTGTGACCATTGCACTCAGGTTAAAATAATATGCTTATATGATTATATTGATAATTCTACCATATATAATGCATACAGCTAAAATATTTCTCCTAGGTTTAGTTGCCTTTACTTTGTTATTGATAAACAATTAATCAAAACTTCAAAAATATATTATAAATTGTTAATCAACAGTAATTCTAAGAAGTAAAATTTTATTGTAAGTTTGTCTTTTCATAAATGAAAGTGGGTTGCTTGTGAGGCCTTGGTTAAAGGAATTGTCCAGTTGAGACTTGTTTGGTATTTGTAGGTATGAATTTAAGGCAGTGAACCTTGTGAAATTTCAGATAGGTAGTAAGCTTTTCTTTTTGGAAGTATGCGAAAAGAGAGAGGTGGGCAAGGGGAAACAATCCAGGTCCTATGGGGTAAGATAGCATATATAGATATTATTAACTGAAATTGATTCGCTTAAAATTATTTATAACCATGTAGCCCTGGGAAAGTCTATACACCCTGCTTTGAAGACCATTGCTTTCAGGCTTTTCTTAACTTTTTTTTTAACCTTTTGGTCATACCACATGAAATGTGGGATCTTGGTTCACCAACCAGGAGTTGAACCCTCACTCCCTGAATTGACAACGTGGAGTCTTAACCACTGGACCTTCAGGGAAGTCTCAAGGTCTCTCTCTCTCTCTTTTTTTCAGGGTATCATTCTTGATTTGATAGCTCTTCTCCTACAATGAAAAGTGAAAGTGAAAGTGTAGGTCCCTTAGTCATGTCTTCACTCCTTGTGACCCCACAGGCTGTAGCCCACCAGGCTTCTCTTGTGCATGGAATTCTTCAGGCAAGAATACTGGAGTGAGTAGCCATTCCTTTCTCCACGGAATCTTCCCTACCCAGGGATTGGACCCAGGTCTCCCACATTGCAGGCAGATTCTTTACCATCTGAGCCACCAGGGAAGCCCAATAATCCTCCTCAAACGGGAAAAGATGACTGGAATGGGTAAGTCAGAGTTTACCTTCTTGACCGTGTGTGTCTATTTGAGTAAGATTAAACATGCTCTCCAAGAAACATATCTTTCCTTTGTTATTAGGATCCTTCCACACTGTTAATACAAGACCATGCATTTCATGCAAAGATGGGCACAATAAAGGACAGAAACAGTATGGACCTGACAGAAGCAGAAGATATTAAGAAGAGGTGGCAAGAATACACAGAAAAACTATACAGAAAAGATCTTAATGACCCAGATAGCCACGATGGTGTGATCACGCACCTAGAGTCAAACATCCTGCAGTGTGAAGTCAAGTGGGCCTTAGGAAGCATCACTATAAACAAAGCTAGTGGAGGTGATGGAATTCCAGTTGAGCTATTTCAAATCCTAAAAGATGATCCTGTGAAAGTGATACACTCAATACGCCAGCAAATTTGGAAAACTCAGCAGTGGCCACAGGACTGGAAAGGTCAGTTTTCATTCGAACCACAAAGAAGGGCAATTCCAAAGAATGTTCAAACTACTGCAAAATTGCACTCGTTTCATATGCTAGTAAAATAATGCTCAAAATTCTTCAAGCCAAGCTTCAACAGTACGTGAACCGAGAACTTCCAGATGTTTAAGCTGGATTTAGCAAAGGCAGAGGAACCAGAGATCAAATTGCCAATATCCGTTGGATCATCAAAAAAGGTAGAGAGTTCCAGAAAAACATTTACTCCTGTTTCATTGACTTAGCTAAAGCCTTTGACTGTGTGGATTACAACAAACTGTGGAAAATTCTGAAAGAGATGGGAATACTAGACCACTTGACGTGCCTCCTGAGAAACCTGTATGCAGGTCAAGAAGCAACTGTTAGAACCAGACTTGGAACAACGGATTGGTTTCAAATTGGGAAAGGAGTACGTCAAGGCTATATATTGTCACCCTGCTGATTTAACTTATATGCAGAGTACATCATGCAAAATGCCAGGCTGGATTAAACACAAGCTGGAATCAAGATTGCTGGTAGAAATATCAATAACCTCCAATATGCAGATGACACCACCCTTATGGCAGAAAGCGAAGAACTAAAGAGCCTCCTGATGAAGGTAAAAGAGGAGAGTGGAAAAGTTGGCTTAAAACTCAACACTTAAAGCACAAAGGTCATGGCATCCAGTGCCATCACTTCAAAGCTAATAGATGGGGAGACAGTGGAAACAGTGACAGACTTTATTTTTCTGGCCTCCAAAATCACTGCAGATGGTGACTGCAGCCATGAAATTAAAAGATGCTTTCTCCTTGGAAGGAAAGCTATGACCAACCTAGACAGCATATTAAAAAGCAGAGACATTACTTTGCCAACAAAGGTCTGTCTAGTCAAAGCTATGGTTTTTCCAGTAGTCATATATAGCTGTGAGAGTTGGACCATAAAGAAGACTGAATGCAAAAGAATTGATGCTTTTGAACTATGGTGTTGGAGAAGACTCTTGAGAGTCACTTGGACTGCAAGTAGATCCAAGCAGTCCATCCTAAAGGAAATCAATCCTGAATATTCTTTTGAAGGACTGATGCTGAAACCGAAGCTCCAATATGTGTGGCCACCTGATGCAAAAAGCCAACTCATTAGAAAAGACCCTGATGGTGGGAAAGATTGAAGGCAGGAGGAGAAGGGGATGACAGAGGATGAGATGGTTGGATGGTATCACCGATTCAATGGACATGAGTTTGAGCAAGCTCCTGGAGATGGTGAAGGACAGGGAAGCCTGGCATGCTACAGTCCATGGGGTGGCAAAGAGTCAGACACGACTGAAAGACTGAACAACAACAACAGAGCATCATGTGGTTATGAAATAATAATTCATTAATAATTATTTCTGAGATAATCTCATTAAAAATTTAGCTTCATGAAAATCTATAGAGTTTTGTTTTAAAAAAAGAGTCAAGAACAATACCTTTGATTGTGACAGTGTAAAAGCAAAAATAGGCTGATATTTAATATATTTTAAATTACTTGTCTGCTCTAAGTATTGTGTGAACATCACACACACACACACACACACACACCCCTATTCTGGTTATATCAGAAGTATAGCTTAGTGCTAAGCAAAGTGAAAAAGTCAGGAAATCAAAGGGCAGAGATTGCAGCAAGGTTATAGTTGGGGGAGGGGGAGAAGCAGCTTTTACAGAATAATAGGTTTTAAATTGGAGGTCTTTACTTAAAACCTGCAGGAAATAAAAAGGGTCAAATTGTAAAAAAAGAGAAAATTGCATAAAGGTTATATTACTTAAAAAGATATTCTTGTTTTTTTTTTCAAAAACTGCTGTATTTTTTGGAAGATGCCTTTGACAATGGATGTCATCACTTAAGAACCATTGCTCAATGAAAAAGTGGTCACAAAATATGAGTTTTATGGCACTTAAATGTTTCTGTCAGTTTATAGAAAATGATGACATTTTGACCAATTTGATTTAAGGGATTGAAAATTCAGAAATGTAAATTAAGAAACTAATTCTTAGTGTTTTTTTTTTTTAATTTTGCAATCATGAAATATTTTTAACATCATTTTGAAGAAATAATCAGTTGAAACTTTACTGACTAGCATCTAAAATGAAAGTGTGCAATGTGTGTAAAAAGAAAGACAGTCTGCTATCTTCAGTAGCAGGGAAAAAATCAGGAGAAATCTCTCCACCTCATTTTATTTTTACACATTCACTGCAAGAATCCTCTTAGTGTTGGTAACTTATGCTAAAATCATTTTCTGAACTAAAGTTTTGTAATGTAAATCAGAAAAGAATAACATGTTTTAATTTCTTTTCTATGTAGGAATTAAACAGGCATTACATTAATAAATAAGAACTCAGTCTTAATATGTTCCATTCATGATCATTGTAAAGACATGGGATTAAGAAAAGCACATGCATTACTTTCTAACAGGATTATAAATGGAACCTTGTTTCATAAATATGTTATTTCACGAATCACATGCCTGGTATGTGGTATTCTCTCAATTTTAAAAAATTAATAAATTATTTTTCCTATAGTCATTAGCCTATAAATTCAGTAGACCTAAAATTCAGTAGACACTAAAGGCACAAGCTCAAGTGAATTCATGCTATGGTATTTTATTTAAAAAAAAAAAAGCTGGAGTAAGGAAGAAGTCAGAATGGCAACAGAAATCATGAGGTTGATGTCACCTAGGCTTCAACCAGCTTTGTGGTGCTTCATACCTCTGCTCCCCGGGTGGGCAGAATAAGATTGGGTAAAATATAAACACAAGACAAGAAGAGGACAAGAGTCTGAGTTTCATAGAAAAGGTAAAGAAGATACAGGAAGAATTAGACAGAGACCACAGATGCAGCACAGAGAAAGTGACAGAGAATTTGACAGTTATTTTCTAGTGAATATTCGAACTAGGAAAGACTTTGAACTGTTTTCTTCTGTTTGCATTTCATTAAAGCTTATTATTTAGGAGAAAGTGTATAACTTACACTGAAATTTTGGTGTTTGCTTTTTCCAGATTGGAATAATTGCTGACATTTGGGGCGAGTTTATCATAAACCAGGCACTGGGATCATTTTATTATGTACAACATTTTGTTTAATCCGTACAGCAACTCTAAGACACAGGCACTATTATTATCTCCATTTTATGGTTAGGCTTAGAGATGTTACATAACTTTAAGTTTACTTATTATGGTAAGGTCATGCAGCTAGCTTTAGTCAAAGGCCAGACTTCAGACTTATTTAATACAAGGTTTTTAAACTCCTAGGCTACTGAAACTGCAAGATTAGTGAAAATCAAATATGCATTTGAAATTCAAGTGTAAATTTAATTTATTAGTTATCACCAGTTGACTCATTTAAAGTATAAACTCCTAATTAAACAGTTTAATGTGTATGGTGTAAGCAGAAGAGTAAGTTTGTAATTTTTTTCTCATATACATTTTCCTTAATGAAGATATTTAGCTAGAATTTTAGCCTTGACAAATGTCATATGAGTATATAAATATCTAAACACAGGTTAGCATATGTTTTCAAATAAATGTGTATAAATATCCACATACTCATTTAGATGAATAAAGTGGATAATAATATGGGAGAATATGTTGACAAATAAATATATAAACTTGTATATAAAAAGGTTTTTCATCTTTTACATCTGTCAGTCCCTAAATTAAAGGGTAGATTTATTACAAAACAAATTTTTAAAATCTAACACAATTATCAAAAAATTATCAAAATTATTTATAATTTCATCTGGATAAAGATAAAGGGATTACTTGTATTAGATATTAAAATGGTATAAAGCTTAAATAATTAAAACACTGTGATGAGACCAGTGAATGGAAGAAAATAATAAGGCAGCAGTCACTGTGGTATACAGTGTGTGTGTGTGTGTGTGTGTGTGTGCTCATTCGCTCAGTCATATCCAACTCTTTGTGACCCCATGAGTTGTAGCCCACCAGGCTCCTCTGTCCATGGCATTCACTAGGCAAGAATACTAGAGTGAGTAGCTATTGCCTTCTCCAGGGGATCTTCCTGACCCAAGGATCAAACCTGTGTCTCCTGCATTGGCAGGTAGATTCTTTAGCACTACACACCTGGGAAGACTGCATACAATATATGATATAGCAAATATCACAGATCAATGGAAAAAACCTTGATCATTTATTAAGTAATACAGTGGAAAGAAAACTAAGATCATGAAACTAAGATTCAGAAAACTAAGATCATGGCATCTGGTCCCATCACTTCATGGCAAATAGATGGGGAAACAGCGACTGACTTTATTTCGGGGGGGGCTCCAAAATCACTGCAGATGGTAACTGCAGCCATGAAATTAAAAGACACTTGCTCCTTGAAAGAAAAGTTATGACCAACTTAGAGAGCATATTGAAAAGCAGAGACATTTCTTTGTCAACAAACGTCCGTCTAGTCAAAGCTATGGTTTTTCCAGTAGTCATGTACGGATGTGAGAGTTGGACTATAAAGAAAGCTGAGGACCGAAAAATTGATGCTTTTGAACTGTGGTGTTGGAGAAGACTCTTGAGAGTCCCTTGGACTGCAAGGAGATCCAACCAGTCCATCCTAAAGTAAATCAGTCCTGAATATTCATTGGAAGCACTGATGTTGAAGCTGAAACTCCAATACTTGGGCCAGCTAATGCAAAGAGCTGACTCATTTGAAAGGACTCTGATGCTGGGAAAGATTGAGGGCAGGAGGAGAAGGGGACAACAGAGGATGAGATGGTTAGATGGCATCACTGACTCCATGGATATGAGTTTGAGTAAACTCTGGGAGTTGGTGATGGACAGGGAGGCCTGGTGTACCTGGTGTTCATGGGGTCTCAAAGAGTCAAACACGACTGAGTGACTGAACTGAACTGAACTGGACTGAACAGTGGAAAGAGAATATTTATAGAAAAAATTTTGTTAATTAAACTGTTGCTTTCATGAAGATATAAAGAGGTTAGAAAACTCAAAAATGCTAATATAATATCTCTGAATTATGGTCAAAATACATTTTTTAATAATCACAAAGTTGATTGAATTTCAATCAAAGATTATCACTCCTTTTTTTCCTTTGTAACTAAATTTCCATTAGTGTACTTAATCACATATTCTGCATAAATCTTAGATTCATTGAACAATGCTGTTTATATATGAATTAAGGAACATATTTTATTAATAGTTCATCAATTTTCACTTGCTATGTGTGAAATATATGTATTTCCTGTTGCCCTCATTCTTCTGGTATTTTATAGAGCGGAAGGCTACTTTTTCTGTTTTCTTAGAAGAGGAGCTAGTTTAAACTGGGATATAAGAACAAAAAATGGTGAATTTATAGCCACCTTAGGCCAAACAAGGGACTTCCCAATGGCTCAGCTGTAAAGAACCTGCCTGCAATACATGAGACTCAGATTCAATCCCTGGGTCAGGAAGATCCCTTGGATAAAAAATAATAACCCTCTCCAGTATTCTTGCCTGGAGAATCCCATGGACAGAGGAGCCTGGTGGGCTACAGTCCATGGGGTCACAAAGAGTCAGACAAGGCTGAGCATCACACACACAATGCATGAAGGCCAAACAGTTTGCAAGACACCAGACCTTTGACTGTGCCCATCATCCCTGCTGCAGATACAGACAAAGCAGAAGGTAAGAAATGCTGGTCCTGAGATTGGGTTCCCGGCATTATAAAATGGGTATGTCTTTAAACATCACTGATAGAGCTTTTATGCCTGTGACTTCCACTGAGTTTGTTACCCTTCAGAGAAATGCCTATAGAGACAATATATGTTCTCCCTGATGGGACAGATATTTGAAGTGATTGCAATTGAGATTTTTTTTTTTTTTTTTTGCTATGCTATATTGAAGGAGGAGTTGGACATGACTGAGCAACTGAACTGAACTGATTGAAGGAGGGGCAGGGAGGTGAGATTGGGTTTTGTTGTTGTTTTAGGCACTAAGTCCTGTCCAACTCTTTGTGACCCCATGGACTGAAGCCTGCCAGGCTCCTTCTGGCCATGGGATTTCCCAGGCAAGAATACTGGAGTGGGTTGCCATTTCCTTCTCCAAAGGATCTTCCCGAACTAGGGATCAAACCTGTGCTTAGCTGGTTTTGTTATCCCCTTATCTCCTGGAGAAACTTTCTTCAGAGAGGCTGGTAATTTTAATTGTGGTTTCTGAATATTGAGAGCATGTTTTATAAAGTAGGTCTCTTAAATCCAAATTATTATCTTTATAGCTTTATTTTCTCTTGTTTTCATAGTGGCAACTTAATTTTATTAGCTATGGAAATTTTCAAGCATATGGAAACTATGAAAGAATTGTATAATGAATATCCATAATCTAATGTGTTCTAGGTTTATAATTATTAACACTTTGCTTTTCTTGTTGACTTATTTTATATTATTCTTTCTAAACTTGCTAGCTTCTTTTATAAGAAAGGAAATGCCTTTATTAACTACCTGGTTACCCTGAAAGACAATGTGTACTAGAAAGGCAAAGTTTTTAGACCTTTCCCTTAAATAACCACATTT
Organism: Bos javanicus; assembly: GCF_032452875.1. Classification (NCBI taxonomy): domain Eukaryota; kingdom Metazoa; phylum Chordata; class Mammalia; order Artiodactyla; family Bovidae; genus Bos; species Bos javanicus. The sequence continues at coordinate 39,700,117 of NC_083869.1, forward strand.
CAGAGTCAGAAGTTGTTGGTAAAATCATCTCCATTACTAGCAAGAAGAGGATTTGTGTGTGTGTGTGTGTGGTTGTTTGATCTTTTTTTTAAGCGTCATTAGAGGCTCATAGATTTTTATATAAAATTGTATAAATCAATTACTGTTATTCTTTTTGATGTTTGAATTGTTCAACTTTGGGCAGTAGCCACCCACCAATTTTCTTCTGGCTTGACTATCCATTTCTCATGGGGTAGAAAACATGATTTTCTGAGAAGTGTTGCATTTAAGGGGAGTATGAAATTAGGCTTTGAGGTGGAGTGATATCAAACTTAGTTACATTTACCAAACAGATGGCAAGGAGAGAAAGCTGAGATTAAACCAGAAGGGAAATATGCAGCTTTATTTTGACATGCTATTTTCTTTTCTAGATGCTAAGTATGATTTTTAATGGATACTTACAATTATTTTGTTCTGCTGCCCATTAAGTTGGGAAGAGCTTCTTTGAGCTCAACTCTTTCATTCATATTTTTATCTGGATTAAAGGGAGAACTGTAAGCAATATTGTGAATCATTTGTTTTCTCAAAGTGAAATGCTTTGCAAGGGAGAAATACCTTAAGATAATGTTAACTCTTTTCCAGTGAATTCTAGAGAGTTTTCTGAATTTATTGTCAAGTAAGTTATACTGAAGAAGTAACAGTTAGAACCAGACATGGAACAACAGACTGGTTTCAAACCAGGAAAGGAGTACGTCAAGGCTGTATACTGTCACCCTGCTTATTTAATTTCTATGCAGAGTACATCATGAGAAACGCTGGACTGGAAGAAGCGCAAGCTGGAATCAAGATTGCCGGGAGAAATATCAATAACCTCAGATATGCAGATGACACCACCCTTATGGCAGAAAGCGAAGAAGAACTAAGCCTCTTGATGAAAGTGAAAGAGGAGAGTGAAAAAGTTGGCTTAAAATTCAACATTCAGAAAACAAAGATCATGGCATCTGGTCCCATCACTTCATGAAAAATAGATGGGGAAACAATGGAAACAGTGAGAAATTTTATTTTGGGGGACTCCAAAACCACTGCAGATGGTGACTGCAGCCATGAAATTAAAAGACACTTGCTCCTTGGAAGAAAAGTTATGACCAACCTAGACAGCATATGAAAAAGCAGAGATATTACTTTGCCAACAAAGGCCTGTCTAGTCAAAGCTACGGTTTTTCCAGTACTCATGTATGGATGTGAGAGTTGGACTATAAAGAAAGTTGAGCACCAAAGAATTGATGCTTTTGAACTGTGGTATTGGAAAAGACTCTTGAGAGTCCCTTGGACAGCAAGGAGATCCAACCAATACATCCTAAAGGAAATCAGTCTTGAATATTCATTGGAAGGACTGATGTTGAAGCTAAAACTCCAATACTTTGGCCAGTTGATGTAAAGAACAGACTCATTGGAAAAGTCTCTGATGCTGGGAGAGATTGAAGGCAGGAGGAGAAGGGGACGACAGAGGATGAGATGGTTAGATGGCATCACCGATTCAATGGACATGAATTTGAGCAAGCTCCAGGAGTTGGTGGTGGATAGGGAAGCCTGCCAGGCTGCAGTCCATGGGGTTGCAAAGAGTCGGACGTGACTGAACTGAACTGAAGCTATATCGAAAAACATAACTAAACTTTTTGTTTTTCACTAAGTTTTTTATGTTGAATTTCAAATCCTCTACAAGAATGATTACTTTTCAATACTTAGGCAAGGGAGAATCAAACTATTTGGGTCATTCAACCTATCCATATCAGAGGAGTAGATATTTTTAATGGAGAGAAATGTAATTCATCTGTACAATTCAATTAAATTGTAAGATCAAAAACTGAAACTAAATTCCAGTCACCTGAAAATTAAGTACTAAAATATTCCAGCCTTCAGAGAAATGTGAAATCTGGAGTAATGTGTAATGATCATTAAATTTCCTTTGTGTATTTTATTTTATCAAGTGCAAGAGATGCCTCTGTTGTTATGATAACCTGTTATAGCAAATAATAGCCATTTTACAACTCAACAGTATGAGATTGGGATGAAGGAAATCTGAGAAGGAAGATCCCCATAGATGTAATTAAAGGTGGAAGGATCTGGTCCCTTTCAGCATAGACCATCCATGGATTATTACATCCCCATTAAAGTTTCAGGAGATGTGTGTTTGAGCCTTGAAAGAAACTGCTTGCATTCATTATTAACAGCAATAGGAATTTAAAAAAGTGTCAACACATTGTATCGCCACATTCTGTTCCTAACATTTATAAATACAGTCTATAAACTACAAGTAATTTACCCTACATCAAAATGAAACTAAGCCAAACAAACCAAAACAAAGAATTATTTATATTTGATTTCTTGCATTTCAAAATTCTACTTTTTAAAAATATGTGTGTATAAAAGGATAGATTGCATAAGATGCCTTAAGATGGATTCATGTGATTAATATTCTTCTTTGGCAGAAACAAAAAGACATAGAATGGAGGAAACAATGGGAGAAAAGGGAAGACAACCACCTGCCCCACGTCAAGCAGTGGGACTGCACTGTATTACTTAATTCAATAATACCACAATAAAGGTAGCTATTACTTTTTATTATAGCATATTGGTGCTTCTAAGAACACTAACAGTGAGAAATAAATGAATATGGCTTCAGATGCTGCAGATGACAGTGGGAGGCCAGGTTTAATTCACCCCCATGAAGTCTTCTTGAATTGTGTCACTTGTAGAATTTGTATTTGACTTTTGGAAACGTAAAGTGTTCTTGCCACTGAGAACTAATTAAGAAATCTGGCTCTCTGTGACTGAGCTCATTTTGTTCAGGTTGACTGCATGTTCAAGTTTGACTCAAGATGCTCATGTAATGTATCCTGTGACCAACTGTTTCAGATGAATTAAGGTAATTGCTTAGCTCAACACTAGTCTGATCCATTCCGTGAGAATGGCGTTCAAAGCCCTGAACAGAGGCAGCTACCAAATCACCACTCCAAGTTTTTAACAAGCTTAAAGGTCAAAATTTTAAGTTGTGCTTTGGAAGGAACCTAGAGTAAGCCCATGCTACCATTAGCAAATAAAGAGGAGGATGTACCTTGCAGCAGGTATCAACATGGATGAATCTCACAGACATTAGGTTAAGTGAAATAAGCCAGACACAAACAGTAGATACTTATGACTCCATTTATATGAAATTCAGGAGCAGACAAATGTAATCTATGCTGATAGAAGCCAGAATGGGAAATGGGTATTGTCAGAGGAGGGGTACCAGCGAAGTTTCTAGGATAATGGAAAATTTCTGTATCTTGACCTAGAATGGCGACTCAGAGTATATGTCTATAAAAACTCTCTCAACTGTACACGTTGTGTACTTTACTATATGAAAGTTTATACCTAATGAAAATAAACAAGAACATTTTGTAAAGTACCTAATTAACTTTAACTGATTAAAAACAAAATCAGTCAAATTATTTAGTCGAAGGCCCCAAATAATTTCATCTTCACAGTGCTGTCATTTGACTACTGTAAATGGGTATGACTACTTGCTTCTGTATTTAACTTGCTTTATCTGCTATGTAAACTCAGCAAAGCATCAAAACTTAGGCCATATGAGCAAATTTAGTGTAATCACTGTGTCTTGTGGCAGCTGTATTTCAAGCAGAGAATAGAGAAGTCAGGTGTTCCATAACAGCCAGAACCACAAGTCTGACCTCAGGAACTCTTTCCTGAAATAAACATCTCTTGGGTGCTTTCTGTGAGCCAAATGCTACTATGAGCACAGGAGACACATGAGTGAACAAATAATACAAGATCACTACCACCATGGACCCTACCTTCAGGATTAGAGAAGAGAGGGAAACATGCGACTTAACCATAAAGGCACAAAATACTCTCAGCTGGTGGTAAGTATCAGATCGGAGGGACCATTTCAGATGGGGTGATCAGAGGAGGCCTCTGAATATGCGACTCTTGACCAATGACCTGAATAATGAAGCAAAGCCAGCTGTGTAAAAAACAGGGAAGCTGAACCAGGAGGAGAGAGCTGCGAGTCAAAGCCCAAGAGGTGAGCAAAGACTTGACGGGTTTGATAAACACAAAGAAGGCCAGGGAATTGGTGGGGACATTGTTTAAGAAAAAATAATGATCTTGGGGGCCACCTTAAAGAGAATGAATTTAATTCTAAATACAATAGCGAACCATTGAAGTGTTTTAAGGAAGCGGTAGAATGGATGGAGAGAAGTTAAATGAGGTATTTTGGGAGGTAGGACAGAGCAGGAATGTACGGATTAAATAGTGGAGAAGAGAGGAAAGGAGAAATTAAAAATAACTGCTTCAATTTAGGCTAGAGCAACTGACAGCTGAGGTGATGATGGTACCATTCACCAAGGTGAAGGAGAACTGGGGATTAAGAAGTTTAAGGGAAACATGAGTTCATTTTAGACAAACTGAGTTTGAGCTATGTTTCAGCATCCTCACAGATGAGTACATTTGACTTCAGCAGATGAGACAATAAGACTTGGGGAAGATCAAAACCATCACCTGTGTTACTTTGAATTTATCCCGAAAACGATGAGCCAATTGTATTTTCCTTGAATAACGAGAACAGAATTTTTAGAACCAACAGGGATATTTCCAACATTATCCTGCTGAATTCCTAAGATAGTAATATACTAGAAGGAGTGATCGAAAAAGGACTGGATTCATCCATACCATTGTTCTATCACATGAAAAAACATTTCCAACTTTTTGGATGATTGCTGAGTGAAAAGTTCTGGAGTGTTTCAAAACCTAGAACTAGCAAAGGTGCTGAGAAACAGCATTTTAATACACTATTGGCAAATATGCCTTCCAACTAATCCCATAGTTTAAAATTGAGATGTCTTAGCTCTTTGGCAAAGTATAATAACTTCTATTGATTTCCCCCAAAATATTAGAAAATATTATATGAAATTATTTATTTTAGCATTGACTTGGAAATAAATATATGTAACTAGAAGATTGGGTAAATAAGTTTTGGTTTCTTATACATAGCAGAATAGTATACAGCCATTAAAAATAAAATTTTTATGCACTGAAATAAAAAATATAAAGGGCGTAGGTAAGGGGAAACACAAGTTATAGTAAATACAGTCTATCTCTTTTTGAGTGAAAAAAGAAGAAAAGGTCAGATTGTGGTTAATTTTTTTCCATGATTGCATTATTTTCACAATGCTTAGATTTTTATAATAACCACATATTACTTTTGTAATAGAAAAGAACCATAGAAATATTTCTCAAAACTATCCAGTGCAGAATTCATATAAAGTAGAGTTTATGAAGCTTAGCTTTTCAGCATTAGGAATGCTTAAAAAAAAAAAAAAAACACAAATCCCGATATAGTTTTGAGGGGATGACTGGTTTTTGCAACAACAACAAAAATTTAGACTTTTGAATATAAGTTTGAAATAGAACTTAGAAGAGAGATGTGAACAAGACCTATGCTAACACCCGAGCACCCCTCCTTGTTCCTCTACCTGATATAATTTCCCCTGATCAGACTGTTGTCCTAGCTAAGCTGTCACAGGGTTCAGAGTTTTTCTCAAATGTGCAATCACTTTGGGAAGGAGACCACTTAGTTTTCTGGGTTTAGTTATTTTATATGTGATTATAAAGATGGATCAGTTCAGTTCAGTTGCTCAGTTGTATCCAACTCTTTGTGACCCCATGAATTGCAGCACGCCAGTCCTCCCTGTCCATCACCATCTCCGGGAGTTCACTCAAACTCATGTCCATCGAGTCGGTATTGCCATCCAGCCATCTCATCCTCTGTCGTCCCCTTTTCCTCCTGCCCCCAATCCCTCCCGGCATCAGAGTCTTTTCTAATGAGTCAACTCTTCGCATGAGGTGGCCAAAGTATTGGAGTTTCAGCTTTAGCATCATTCCTTCCAAAGAACACCTAGGACTGATCTCCTTTAGAATGGACTGGTTGGATCTCCTTGCAGCCCAAGGGACTCTCAAGAGTCTTCTCCAACACCACAGTTCAAAAGCATCAATTCCTCAGCGCTCAGCTTTCTTTACAGTCCAACTCTCACATCCATACATGACCACTGGAAAAACCATAGCCTTGACTAGACGGACTTTAGTTGGCAAAGTAATATCTCTGCTTTTTAATATGCTATCTAGGTTGGTCATAACTTTCCTTCCAAGGAGTAAGCATCTTTTAATTTCATGGATGCAATCACCATCTGCAGTGATTTTGGAGCCCCAAAAATAAAGTCAAACACTGTTTCCCCATCTATTTCCCAGGAAGTGACGGGACCAGATGCCATGATCTTCGTTTTCTGAATGTTGAGCTTTAAGCCAACTTTTTCACTCTCCACTTTCACTTTCATCAAAAGACTTTTTAGTTCCTCTTCACTTTCTGCCATAAGGGTGGTATCATCTGCATATCTGAGGTTATTGATATTTCTCCCGGCAATCTTGATTCCAGCTTGTGCTTCTTCCAGCCCAGCATTTCTCATGATGTACTCTGCATAGAAGTTAAATAAGCAGGGTGACAATATACAGCCTTGATATACTCCTTTTCCTATTTGGAACCAGTCTGTTGTCCCATGTCCAGGTCTAACTGTTGCTTCCTGACCTGAATATAGGTTTCTCAAGAGGCAGGTCAGGTGGTCTGGTATTCCCATTTCTTTCAGAATTTTCCACAGTTTATTGTGATCCACACAGTCAAAGGCATTGACATAGTCAATAAAGCAGAAATAGATGTTTTTCTGGAACTCTCTTGCTTTTTCAATGATCCAGCGGATGTTGACAATTTGATCTCTGGTTCCTCTGCCTTTTCTAAAACCAGCTTGAACACCTGAAAGTTTACAGTTCACGTATTGCTGAAGCCCAGGTTGGAGAATTTTGAGCATTACTTTACTAGCATGTGAGATGAGTGCAATTGTGTGAGCATTCTTTGACATCGCCTTTCTTTGGGATTGGAATGAAAACTGACCTTTTCCAGTCCTGTGGCCACTGCTGAGTTTTCCAAATTTGCTGACATATTGAGTGCAGCACTTTTACAGCATCATCTTTCAGGATTTGAAATAGCTCAACTGGAATTCCATCACCTTGTCTAGCTTTGTTTGTAGTGATGCTTTCTAAGGCCCACTTGACTTCACATTCCAGGATGTCTGGCTCTAGGTGAGTGAGCAAACCATCATGATTATTTGGGTTGTGAAGATCTTTTTTGTATAGTTCTTCTGTGTTTTCTTGCCACCTCTTCTTAATACCTTCTGCTTCTGTTAGGTCCATATCATTTCTGTCCTTTATCGAGCCCATCTTTGCATGAAATATTCCCTTAGTGTCGCTAATTTTCTTGAAGAGATCCCTAGTCTTTCCCAATCTGTTGTTTTCCTCTATTTCTTTGCATTGATCGCTGAGGAAGGCTTTCTTATCTCTCCTTGCTATTCTTTGGAATTCTGCATTCAGATGCTTATATCTTTCTTTTTCTCCTTTGCTTTTCACTTCTCTTCTTTTCACAGCTATTTGTAAGGCCTCCCCAGACAGCCATTTTGCTTTTTTGCATTTCTTTTCCATGGGGATGGTCTTGATCCCTGTCTCCTGTACAATGTCATGAACCTCAGTCCATAGTTCATCAGGCACTCTATCTATCAGATCTAGTCCCTTAAATCTATTTCTCACTTCCACTGTATAATCATAAGGGATTTGATTTAGGTCACACCTGAATGGTATGGATACCTAGATAGATCAGTATAAGGCTATGTAGCTTCAGATGAAGGGTTCACATCATTAAAATTATTTTGAAGGGAAGAATGTATCATAGAAACATCAATTCTTCCAAAGTTGATTTATATAGCTCCTGCAATCCAAGAAGAATTGAATCTCAAACGAGCTTGTTTTTACTAAGTTTCTGTTCAAAGGGTAGATATCTGAGAATATTAGAGCTAATTCTGAAAATGTGGAACAGTGAGGGAGGACCTGCTTTTGTAGATAATGAAGCATTCTATAAAGCCTTTATATTCAGAGTATCTTCTTGACTTGAGAATAGAAAAGTAGATCACTAGATCTGAATAAAGAATGAAGTAGATCCCAATGTACTTGATATATCCTTTATTTCAATGTGAAAAATGTTTCTAAGTGAATGAACGGTTCTTTCATAACTGGCTACTCATCAAAAAAATTAAGGTGGATCTCTACCTCACCACAAGTACAAAAGTAAATTTCAGATGGATTAAAGATTAAAATGTAAAACAGAAAACAATAACAAGCTTAAAAAATATCAGTGTATCTCTTCACTGCTGACTAAGGGTTGGAGAGATATATAACAAAGACAGAAGACTCACAAACTATAGAAGATATATTTGACTTAATAAAAGGAAGATATACTTCTATTGAAAAAAAGACAATACTTGAACAAAAGATAATCTGTTACAAATTAATTTTTTTAACTAACCAATCCCAGTTTTAAAAAAAGGAACAAAGGATATAGACAGCTTAAGCAGGAGTTAATCTAAATGGCCAGTAAGTATATGAAAGATGCTTAACATTCAAACTGAAGAACCAATAAACTGGCTCAGCAGTAAAGAATCCACCTGCAATGCAGGAGATGCCAGTTTGATCCCTTGGTCAGGAAGATCTCCTGGAGAAGGAAATGGCAATCCCCTCCAGTATTCTTGCCTGGGAAATCCCATAGACAGAGGAGCTTGGCAGGTTACAGTTCATGGAGACGCAAAAGAGTCGGATATGACTTAGTGACTAAACAACAACATCATTATTGAAGAGTGATAACAAATACTTCTTCAGAAATACATGGTAATAAGTAGCTTCCTACATTGCAGTAGACATGTAAGTCATAGTGTTAGTGAAAAATAATAAAACAAACGATAAGTGCCTATGATAAGATCAGCATCTATGATAGATCATAAATATTTATGTATATGTGGAAAACAGATATGTTGAAAGGATATTCACCAAAACATTAACTGAGGTGATCCCAAATATTAGACTTTCAGATGAGTTTAGCATTCTTCTTATACTTCTTGAATAATTATTTTCAATAGGTATAATGTTAAATTCTCAATTAAAATTTGTGACAAAATTAATTCTTATGAACTCAAAACCATTAAAATATTTACATCTTTCAAACTTCCCTAATTTTATTTTGAATTCAACTTTGATTGGTTTGGTTTGGTTTTAATGCAGATGGAGGAAGGTAGAGGGAGATGAGACGGTAAGAAAACATGCTCACCAAGGCACGGGGCGTTGGGATGGTCCTGAATGAGATTCAGATGGAATGACATCATACAGCACTAAAAGTTTCCATTTCATCTCTTCTCATTCCTATTTTAGTAACCTTTGACATTTGGAGAAACAAAGCCTACAGTCATTTTTGTTCTCTCTCCCCAGGGCCTGACTCAACAATTGTCAGTGGATATTTGTACTGTTGGTAGCAAAAAAAACCCACTAACCTTCCTTTCCTTTTGTCACTCTGAGTCCAAGAGAAGACAACAGAATACAGGACCAGTGAGTCTTTTCTTTGGATATTTAAGATTCATTCTCCTCGTATTTTAGATTTCCTGATCCCCCACCCCCACCCCAGCCTCATCCCAAACTGAAATCTGATCTGACACCATCTCCCCAGCTGGCTTGGTTGCTTATAAAGACTGGTTGTGATTAGGCACCATGTGGGCTACAATGTAAGCCTGTGTTACTAATAACAAGTGGGACGGACAGCCTGGAGAGACAAGAAGTGCTCTTTATTCCCATTTACGTTACCGGAAAAATAGACATACACAGAACCAGTGCCATGTGAAGGTTTTTAAGGCAATAAAAGTGTTTTGAATTCCTCGACATCCCACGAGTTTCAGTTTTATAAAATGTGCCATCTATTTTCTTTCTTTTCCCTCAAGTCTTTTAGCATCACACATTTAGCCTGGCTCTCTCCCTTGTCTAGAGGCCAGGGAGGGTTCCCAGCATATGCTTGTACAAGAAAAAGGGATGTTTGCCTTCTTTCCAACCTTACCCCCACACTCTCATCATGCAAAACAGAAGCAGAAATGCTATACAGATTCTCCAGAATCTCCTGTGTGCAAACTGCAAAGCAGTTCAGGGTTCTGAGGCATGTTGGAAATACACAGATCAGGAAGATTGCCCCTTCCCTAACCCTGTGTTCCCAAGGCCAAACTCTCCAGTCTCCATGGATACCTTTGGCTTTGGCCAGAATGTGACCCACTGGCCTCTCTCCCTGTTGCTCTACAGAAAAGGAGCCCAGGCACACAGCAACCACCTGGTGATCTAGGAAACTGCTGAAATCTGTCCTTAGTTTATTTCATATTTATTGCACTTCCAGTGCATGCAAGGTCCTTGCCCAGAACTAAACAAATGAATCAACCAAAGTCTCTGACCAGAAGGAGGTGGTTTTCTATCAGTGAAAATGAAAGTGTTAGTTGCTCAGATGGGTCCGACTCTTTGAAACCCCATGGACTGTGACCCACCAGCCTCTTCTGTCCGTGGAATTCTCCAGGCAAGAATACTGGAGTGGGTCGCCATTCTCTTCTCCAGGGGATCTTCCTGACCCAAGGACTGAACTCAGTTCTCCTGCATTGCCAGCAGATTCTTTACCATCAGAGCCACTGCTGCTGCTGCTAAGTCACTTCAGTTGTGTCCGACTCTGTGCGACCCCACAGACAGCTGCCCACCAGACTTCCCCATCCCTGGGATTCTCCAGGCAAGAATACTGGAGTGGGTTGCTATTTCTTCTCCAATGCATGAAAGTGAAAAGTGAAAGTGAAGTCTCTCAGTCATGCCTGACTCTTAGCGACCCCATGGACTGCAGCCTACCAGGCTCCTCTGTCCATGGAATTTTCCAGGCAAGAGTACTGGAGTGGGTTGCCATTGCCTACTCCAATCAGAGCCACTATAGTCAGATAAATAACTAATAAAATAAGATGTACTAATTACTATAAATAGAGGCATAATCAAGGTTTGATGAAGTTTAGGGAAGGGGTGATTTTGTTCTTCCTGGGACAGGAAGTTGGAATAAAAAAGAGGATACAAACTTGAGAGGGAGGTACCATTTAAGACAAGCTTTTAAATACAAGAATTTATGTAGCAGAGAAGTGGAGCAAGCAGGGACTCTCTAAGCTGCAAAAACATCACACATAGACTCAGCAGCTTGCTGGGGCCTGATGTGTCCATGGGGACCCGCTCTGTGTCACTGAAGTGTAGAGCAGATGTGGAAAGGGCCTGAAACTACAGGCAGCTTCCAGGTGGTGAGTCATCGCGTCACTATGTTAAAGAGCCGCCTCAAGCTTTTGACAAAGGAAAAGACTTGGCAAATTATTAGAAATGAAGAAAGACCACCATGAGGGAGACCCAGTCAGAATGACATTGAGGGTGTGGTGTTGCTTTACCAGTGGTTGTTGGAATCAGAGAAAATAGTTTAGGAGATAGCTGAATTCCATCAGGTGGAAATGAGGAAGCCTGAATCAATCCTGGGGACGGTGATAGGACAAGTGGGCAAGGCATCTGCAAGAACTGGCTTACCTTGGCATCCGTTCATGCATAAACATGGGATGGACAGAGAAAGCAGCTTTATTCCCTTGGTTGTACAAAAGTGTTTGAAAAAATACTATGAGATTCTTGAGCCCATGATACAGTTGTATGTATTCTGGGGACTTGGGAGGTTATTAAACTAAATTGGATAAATTTTGATGATTCAGTCATGAACTCTTCACTCTTTAGTTGATACAGCCAATATTTATAACTTTTGGCATTTTGTGGTATAATTAATATGACTCTTTTATGGAAGACTGTATCTTAATATGAATATGGGAAAGTCCAATGGACAAAACTATGTAGAATTCCAAAGTAAGATATCTCAAAGCAGTAACATATATTTTCAGGACTACTTAAGATATGACGTCAAGATTCAGATAGCCCTTCAGAAATAAGACATGTCAAGGTAAGCACAACAGACGTAGGACCACAACAGTATCAAAATAAACACAGAGCTCTGACAGCTAAAATTCTTCATATAACAGCAATCAACTGAAAGGAGAAAAAACCCCAATATCATAGTGTCTTGTTTCCATTCCTTTGTACCTTCATAATCAAAAAAGTATCGGGATGGGACTATATAAAACTAAAACCAATGACTAGAGATTCCTAACAACAGAATTGCATTAGGTCATAAGCTTATATTTCTGATAAAATCAAATATGTTCTTTTGGAAGATGCTTAAATTCTTTATATGAGAGGTCACAATGCACTGTGCTTAGTCGCTCAGTGGTGTCCAACTCTTTGCCACCCCATGGACTATATGCCCATGGGGATTCTCGCCTGCCAGGCTCCTCTGTCCATGGGGATTCTCTAGGCAAGAATACTGGAGTGGGTTCCATGCCCTTCCCGAAGTCTCCCACATTGCAGGTGGATTCTTTACCATCTGAGCCACTAGGGAAACCCCAAAATACTGGAATGGGTAGCATATCTCTTCTCTGGGGTAACTTCCCGATCCAGCAATTGAACCAGGGTCTCCTTGCAGGAGGATTTTTTACCAGCTGAGCTACAAGGGAAACTCTTAGAGGTCACAATAGTTCTGCATGTTTTTTGGTTTGTATTTATTTATTTCTTTTTGCCTGCTCTGGGTCTTCACTGCTGCACGTGGGCTTTCTCTAGCTGCGGTGAGCAGGGGCCTGCTCTTCACTTCCCTGTGTGGGCCTCTCACTGTGGTGGCCTCTCTTGTTGCAGAGCATAGACTTAATGGCTCCACAGCAGTTAAGTGCGATCTTCCCAGACCAGGGATCAGGCCCAAATCCCCTGCATTGGCAGGCAGATTCTTAATCACTGGACCACCACAGAAGTCACCGTTCTGTTTTTATTTTTATTTGATTCTTATTACTATTAATACTTATTTTTATCTTGGAGGGTTTTTCTTGGATAAATTGGTGTGAATTGTGGTGGGTAATGCAAAGTGAAAAGCAGTTAAGACTAGAATTTTCCTGCCTTGGATCAGGCAATTCCTGCACCATTATCACTCATTCTCATATCTCTAAATGAGGAAGAAGAAGAAGACAATTTAAACTGCCATCTGTATGCAACCCAGATCTGCTGCTTAACACATCTGCGACCTGGAGTGGTCACTCAATCTCTTTGTACCTCAGTGTTTTCACCCATAAAAAGGAATAGTGACCATACCTAACTGTAGATTGTTATAGAAATTAAGAGCTTCCCTGGTAGCTCAGTGGTGAAGAATCTGCCTGCAAAACAGGAGACCTGGGTTTGATCCCTGGGTCAGAAAGATGCCCTTGGAGAAAGGAATAGCTACCCACTACAGTATTGTGGCCTCGAGAATTCCATGGACAGAGGAGCCTGGCGGGCTACAGTCCATGGGATTACAAAGAGTTGGACAGGACTGAACGATTAACATTTTCACTTTCAATTTATGAAGATTAAAATAGCTAATATAGGTAAAACATTGAGACCAATGTTTGACATGTATTAAACCACAAATAACAGTTGTTATTGGTTTTGTTATTGGTGTTGCTTGTTTATTCTGGACTTTTCTCCCTGATATGGGCAACAACATCAGTTGCATTAAAATGCATAATAGCACTTTATTGATTTGGAATAGTTCAGTTCAATTGCTCAGTCATGTCCGAATCTTCACGATACCATGGACCACAGCACACCAGGCCTCTCTGTCCATCACCAACTCTCGGAGTCCTTTCAAACTCATGTTCATTGAGTCGGTGGTGCCATCCCACCACCTCATCCTCTGTCGTCCCCTTCTTCTATTCCCTTCAATCTTCCCAGCATCAGGGGCTTTTCAAATGAGTCAGCTCTTCGCATCAGGTGGCCAAAGTATTGGAGTTTCAGCTTCAACATCAGTTCTTCCAATGAACACTCAGAACTGATCTCCTTTAGGATGGACTGGTTGGATCTCCTTGCAGTTCAAGGGACTCTCAAGAGTCTTCTCCAACACCACAGTTCAAAAGCATCAATTCTTCAGCACTCAGCTTTCTTTATACTCCAACTCTCACATCCATACATGTCAGTTCAGTTCAGTCGTTCAGTCGTGTCCGACTCTTTGTGACCCCATGAACTGCAGCATGCCAGGCCTCCCTGTCCATCACCGACTCCCAGAATCCACCCAAACTCATGTCCATTGAGTCGGTGGTGCCATCCAACCATCTTATCCTCTGTCGTCCCCTTCTCCTCCTACCTTCAATCTTTCCCAGCATCGGGGTCTTTTCCAATGAGTCAGCTCTTTGCATCAGGTGGCCAAAGTATTGGAGTTTCAGCTTCAACATCAGTCCTTCCAATGAACACCCAGGACTGATCTCCTTTAGGATGGACTGGTTGGATCTCCTTGCAGTCCAAGGGACTCTCAAGAGTCTTCTCCAACACCACAGTTCAAAAGCATCAATTCTTCGGCACTCAGCTTTCCTTATAGTCCAACTCTCACATCCATACATGACCACTGGAAAAACCATAGCCTTGACTACACGGATCTTTGTTGGTAAAGTAATATCTCCGCTTTCTAATATGTTGTCTAAGTTGGTCATAACTTTTCTTCCAAGAAGGAAGCGTCTTTTAATTTCATGGCTGCAGTCACCATCTGCAGTGATTTTGAAGCCCAGAAAAATAAAGTCTGCCACTGCTTCCACTGTTTCCCCATCTATTTGCATGAAGTGAATGGACTGGATGCCATGAGCTTAGTTTTTTGAATGTTAGCTTTAAGCCAACTTTTTCTCTCTCCTCTTTCATCAAGAAGCTCTTTAGTTCCTCTTCACTTTCTGCCATAAGGGTGGTGTCATCTGCATATCTGAGGTTTTTGATATTTCTCCCAGCAGTCTTGATTCCAGCTTGTGCTTCATCCAGCCCAGTGTTTCTCATGATGTACTCTGCATATAAGTTAAATAAGCAAGGTGACAATATACAGCCTTGATGTACTCCTTTTCCTATTTGGAACCAGTCTGTTGTTCCATGTCCAGTTCTAACTGTTGCTTCCTGACCTGCACCCAAGTTTCTCAAGAGGCAGGTCAGGTGGTTTGGTATGCCCATCTCTTTCAGAATTTTCCAGTTTATTGTGATCCACACAGTCAAAGGCTTTGACATAGTCAATAAAGCAGAAATAGATGTTTTTCTGGAACTTGCTTGCTTTTTCAATGATACCAGAGGATATTAGCAATATGATCTCTGGTTCCTCTGCCTTTTCTAAAACCAGCTTGAACACCTGGAAGTTCATGGTTAATGTATTGCTGAAGCCTGGATTGGAGAATTTTGAGCATTACTTTACTAGTGTGTGAGATGAGTGCTATTGTGCAGTAGTTTGAACATTCTTTGGCATTGCCTTTCTTTGGGATTGGAATGAAAACTGATCTTTTCCAGTCCTGTGGCCATTGCTGAGTTTTCCAAATTTGCTGGCATATTGAGTGCAGCACTTTTACAGCATCATCTTTCAGGATTTGAAATAGCTCAACTGGAATTCCATCACCTCCACTAGCTTTGTTCATAGTGATGCTTTTTAAGGCTCACTTGGCTGCACATTCCAGGATGTCTGGCTCTAGGTGAGTGATCACACCATCGTGATTATATGGGTCATGAAGATCTTTTTTGTACAGTTCTTCTGTGTTTTTTTGCCACCTCTTCTTAATATCTTCTGCTTCTGTTAGGTCTATACCATTTCTTTCCTTTATTGAGCCCATCAATAATGCTCCCTTGGTATGAAATGAAATGCTCCCTTGGTATCTTTAATTTTCTTGAAGCAATCTCTAGTCTTTCCCATTCTATTGTTTTCCTCTATTTTTTGCACTGATCACTGAGGAATAGTTAAATAGTAAATTATTAGCAATTAAAAATTTTTTGAATTCCAACCATTGATGTTTGGTTTCTATCTAAATCCAAATGGCCCAGCTCTCAAAGGGGAAAAAACCTCAACCTACAGGAAAGCATTTTAAAGCAAATTGAATAAGAAAAATAGCAAGTTCTGACTGACATCAGGTCTTTGGAAATCCACAGGGCCCAGCAGTTCCTAGTGCCAGGAAGATTCTTGTAAGAGCTGCAGGTCTAAAGGGGGTGGGCACAGCGGTCAGTGTGAGAGCACTCAGAGAAGAACCAGAGGAGCCTGGGTGGGAGGAACGTGGCAGCCAGGCTGTAGGAGCTGCTTCCCCCCTGTGCTTCCTCCCACCCGTTATTCCATTTCAGTCTCCCTCAATTTCCTATCAACTTCATTATTTAACATCGTAATCATTCTAAATACTTACAGAAACACACTTAAAACACATAAAATATACGAGACTTTGGGTTCTATAAATGAGGGGAAAATGTCTTTCCCCAACAGTTGAAGAATTACCTTTCTGGAATTTGAAAAAGATTAGATACATGCATATGTATAGCGGCATCATTTTGCTGCTCACCTGAAACTAACACAACATTATTAATCAACTATATGCATGTGTGTGTTCCAAGTTGTTCAGTCGGGTCCTACTCTTCCACCCTATGGACTGTAGCCCACCAGGCTCCTCTGTCCATGGGATTCTCCAGGCATGAAGACTGGAGTGGGTTGCTGTGCCCTCCTCCAGGGGATATTCATGAAATAAACATGTTTTAAAAATTAAAAAAAAAAAACAACAAAACCAAACCAAGAAAAAATTCTTTCTAAAATGAAAATTCTGAAACAAAGGAGAATTATACCAACTATGTTGACAAATCACACTGGTGGTAAGGAATCTTTATTCTTTCATGTGCGTTTCATGTGTTTCTTTCACCGTTCCAGAAATCTCTGCATTTGAAAAGTATAACAGAAACTTTTTGTAAGTCAAACTTGCACTGCATTTGGTTGATTTTATACAGGTTTTATTTCCTTCACCCAGAGCTCCCTGGAGTTTTATGGCAGGAGGATGAAATGATTTTGGCCCTCAGGAGAATTACAGACACTTGAGGCAGCAGGAGCAGGGCCGGAGCACCGGCCTGAGATGCAAGTGTTCAGAGTTCCAATTCCAGACCTCAGGAGGCTTGCTGGGTGCCCTTGGGCAAGTCACCTTGCCCCTACTCCCTTACTGCTAAAGGGAGGGGATTAATGCTCAATTCCTTCACGGGGCAGCAAGTGGATTAAGCAATTAGAAATCTGAAGTCTCTTCCTCTATAACCTTTAGGAGATGAGAATTTAGCCAAAGGATTCTTAAGTATGTTAGAAAACAAAAACAAAGAAGACAGCATGAGGACTACACAAAATGGAAATTTAGACATCATTACAAAAGAATTCAAGAGACTACCACTTCATTTTACCTAAGCAGAAAAAAAAATGATTTCAGGACACATATTATTTTCAAATAAAATTTCATTTATTCTCTGTGTCTGTCTGTCTGTCTGTTTCTCTCTCTCTCTCACACACACACATAAACACATGATACCCTTCCCTCATCCCTTCATTCATTTCTATTTAAAAGTATTTCACTTCTGTGGTCACAAAATAGGAAACTTCTAAATAAAATCATCAGTTTTAAAACAATGTTTGAAATAATTAGTGTACAATTTCTGGAGCCCTTTAATGTGGCTGCAATTCTATAACTATCTGTGCCTTCCATGTATGGCCCTATTAAATGTACCAGGCACCAATGTTGCAGGCTGTCAAGAAGCAAAATGAAAAATAGTTTTAATAGCTGCTCTTTGACCTGTTTTATATTTTATGTCAATTATAACAGCACACAACCATGCATAATTATGAAGCATAGATGCATTAAAATGTACACATAATTTGTGTTCTTATGGCAACCATTGCATTAGACTCTAGAAAACAAACCTATTGTTATAAGTCATTTACACATTAATATATTAGTATTAAATATCGAAGACAGATTTGTCTATCCATCTGTTTTGAATCATTATAAGTAAATATATCTTTTGGAGGGGTGGACAAAATCTCTACATAAATGCACTGTAGGTGCCATCTGCAACATATATTATAATACAGAGTTTAGCACCATCGTGCATAGCAACTTCACAAAGACAGTGCCATGTGATTGTCATTTGAATGTCATTTTTAAAAAATGATCTGGTATATGGACAGAAGGAGAAAAATTTTTTTCTGGCACTGCCATAAAAATTCCTTCATTTGACTATCTTGTGGTTTTTGGATTTCTTTCTTAAAAGCTTATATTCTTCCAAGGATAAGAGGAAAATAATTATTGTAATGCTAGGTAAATAAATTAAAATATATTTTTTCTATTGTAAAATCATTAAAATACCAAGGAAAAGAACTGGTTTAAAATATCTGATGAATCACAACAGCGACCCTGAGGATCAAGTGATCAAACCAGAAAATGACCTTTCCACACTACAGATGTCAGAATGCAGGGATTTTTCAGGAACAATTACGTATCTCCAGTTTTGACTTTTCAGCATTCTCATGATTTTATGGATATACAGTGAGGCTGCTGGGGTGGAGAACACAAAAGGGTGATGCCAAATAAGAAAGAGAAAACAGACTGCCTGACTCTTACGTTTTCTCATTTAGTATCTTCTTGCTGTTAAATTTGGAAGAAGAAAGTCTCCACTATCCTGTCGATTTTAACCCTGTTTCCCTAGCTCTGAGCAACTTTTTCAGCTATCTGTCCACTGTACCTGCTCTCAGAATCAGGTCTGTCCAGAAGGAAAAACCAGGGGGTGGGGTTGAAGGCTGAGGGTGGAGGGTGGTTGTTATTTAGTCGCTCAGTGGTATCTGACTCTTTAGAGACCCTGTGGACTGCAGTGAGTTGCCATTTCCCTCTCCAGGGGATCCTCCCGAACCAGAAATCGAACCCACGTCGCTCGTTTCTCCTGCATTGGCAGGTAGATTCTTTACCACTGAGCCAGGGGTGGGAGGTTGTTGGCAGCAAAGACCTGCTGCCCCTGAGTCCTGGCTAAAGCCACCCACCATTTGAATTTCTCTTGAATTCACTTTGAGTGACCACATTGCTCTCTTTTGGGTGACAAGCAAGAAACAGAATAATTTTAAACACACATTTCTGAAGCTTAATCCGAGGTGTTTCACTTCTCTATTGTTTCTTTTGTTAAACATCTGTAAGTACAGATGTTCAGAATGTTTATTTCATTTCTACATAACTGGACTTCGAGCTCAGAGGCCTTTCTGGGATGACTTTCATCTTTGGTGACTATTTGATTCACCTCTATGCTGAGCAATTTATAGGTTTTATATCCATCTACACTTATAGGTGTTATATCCAACATCAAGCAAGTTATAGGTGTTGATCAGATATTTTTAAATTTTAATTTGTTTCAATTAGAGAATCTTGGAATCTTGAAAATATTTGTCTTTAATTCGTTGTGTAAAATTTTAAGTGTTTGGAACAGAACTGAAATATCTGGCTTTTATGGAGATTTTAACTTGTGACACTATAGGAAGAAAAATTGCTCTGTACCAATATTGTTGTTATTGAGTCACTAAGTCATGTCCAGCTTTCATGGACTGTAGCCTGCCAGGCTCCTCTGTCCATGAGATTTCCCAGGCAAGAATACTGGAGTGGGTTGCCATTTTCTTCTCCAGGGGATCTTCCCAATCCAGGGACTGAACCTGTGTCTTCTGCATTAGCAGGTGGATTTATTACCATCGGGCCACCAGGGAAGCCTCTGTTCTGATATAGCTGATTCTTATTACTTAAACAGTAAAGAGAACAACTTTCCAAGGAGAGATGCTAATGGAGGAAAACAGAAACAAAGCAGATATGTGGCTACGGCTAGAGAAAGAAGAGATGGAACTTAGCAATGGAACAGAAGGACAGGATGAGAAAGGTTCTAATGAACTTCAACCCTAAATTTCCAGAAAGAGCTGCCAAAATTAAAATGGTGGGTGTGCATGGGGATCTATGCCTCTGGCCCTCAGTAGTGAGAAGCGCCTCTGGATAGTTCTGGGGTATGTCATGGGGCCACACAGGAGGCTATAAGTGTTCCATGAAGCCAATTTTGAGTCCCAGCAGTCACCAAGAATGAGCTGGAGACGAAGAAATGAAGGAGATCATGGGCCAAACAAGACAGAAAGATGTGTTCATTTTTTGGAGTGTTGTGTACACTTAACTTAAAATCATAGGCTTTCTAAATTTTGTGTTAAAAGATCACCAGTTTGAAAAAATGGTTATTCTTCATGGGGCAAATTATTCTTTAAGATGAAAATTATGGAATCAATCCTAGACCACTTATGCATTGTTTTAGCTCTATCTCTTCAAATCCATGTTCTCAGCACTTCATAATTCCCATTTGTTTAACTCACAAACACTTAGAAAATCTGTGACTTGTTCATTCCCATCTACTAAGATGAAGTATTTCAGCTTTCTAAAATTATTAGTGTTTCGTTTTATCCATTTAAAATCTTAAAAGAATCAGTTTTTTGCCTTCTATTATGCTCATGTGTCATGTGTTGGTTTGACAACACAGTTTTACTAACTTCCAAGGCTGCTTCGTTTTTCTACACTTAATTATCCAACCCAGCTAAAATTAACTTTCCAAAATAGCTTTCTTTCACATGCCAGTTACAAAATTGACTACAAAGAAAGTTCTATACATTTTGGTGGGTAATATTTCAGGCCAAACTATTTGAATTGGTGGCATATCTTTACCATTATATTTAAGAATCTAAGATGTCTCTCCAATTTGTCTTATCATGACTCATTTACCCCTAGTGAAATATACTTGTTTTAATTCTGTGTAATGTGACCATCTCTCTCCTCATTTCCCAATCAACGGGACAAAAACCCTTTAGTTGAAGTAAGAGTCCCTTATTTGTCACAGGTAGCAATCCAAATATAGCTTGGTTAAGATCTGCTTGATTTGTTTTGCATTCTAATCAACTTATTTTATGCTATCTTATTTTATTTTATTATTGGAGCGCAGTTGCTTTACAATGTCATGTTAGTTTCTACTGTTCAACAAAGTGAATCAGCTATGTGTCCCCTCCCTCGGGAGCCTCCCTCCCCCGGCACCTCACCCCTCTAGGTCATCAGCGAGCACTGAGCTGAGCTGCCTGTGCTATACAGCGGCTTCCCCCTGGCTATCTGTTTTACCCGTGGTAGTGTGTAAACACCACTCTCCAAATTTGTCCCACTCTCCCCTTCCCCCACGATTAGCAATCTGCTTTAATAAAGAAATTTTATTTAAAAATTTATTAATTGCCATATCTATTGAGAATTTACCAATTCGGCTTCCCCAATTAACACATCAGCCCAGGGCTAGCAAGCAATATTTGCACATTTGGCAGAAATCAACATCTCAGGAGCTTGGCTTTGATATTATGAGGGGCCAACATTAACAGCAGTGATTCTGGACTCTCCACTTGGGGAGGCACAAGTGCCTATCTGCTTGGTGCTCAAGTTTAGGTTTGACCATTGGCCCCTACAGGCCAGGACCAATCTCCAAGCATAAAGCTTGCAGGGCACTCTCAGTTCTTCAAGTTTGAGGGAGGGAGACTGGTGCAACATTGTAATGTGTGTTCTAATTTAATTAAACAAATAATTATACAGCTTCTGATCTGAAAGTGACATTTAGGCAAAAGATAATATTTCATCCCGTCTTTAAATATTCTTTAAAATTTACATGAAACCCCAGAGGATTTTTATATGGCAAAGAAAATATGCTGTGGAACAACAGGCAATTTGGCCTTCAAATTATTTTGAAGTTCATCATCATGAAACAACACATGCATTAGTACATAGCTGTAAATTGCATAAACAATTTCCTATGCATTTTAAAGTTTACTTAATGGAAATCTGGATGTCCATGTAAACTCTACAGTTGGATCTGGTGGTGTATTTCAGTGGCATTACTCCTTTGTCCTAAAGATCTAAAGACTGACATTATTTTTTTAGTGAAATCTGGAGTTTCTAGGAGTTTTAGCATTCAAAGTTATCACAACCAAAAAGGTTTATTGAGTGCTGCTGTGTGTCAGACTTGTCTAGAATCAAAATATTAACCCACAAGAAATAGCTATTGAGTTTATATTGAGAAAATGTTCCATTTAGTTGCTGATCTTGTAGAAGGAAAAAAGAGACACTCAAATTGATTTAAGAAATAGCACTCTGGCTATAAGCTTTTGTGATTTTATAAAGGCTGAATGAACTTCACAGGACTGGCATAAAAATACTATGGTCCTGATTAAACTGTGATATCCAGAAATGGGGCTTCCCAGGTGGCCCAGTGTGTAAAGAACACACCTGCCAATGCAGGAGACTTAAGAGACATGGTTTCAGTCTCTGAGTCAGGAAGATCCTCTGGAGGAAGGCATGGCAACCCACTCCAGTATTCTTGCCTAGGAAATCCCATGGATAGAGGAGCCTGGCAGGCTACAGTCCATCAGATCACAGGGTCAGACATGACCGAAGTGACTGAGTAAGCACGCGTGAATGCAGAGAAGGCAAGGAAAACTATACCAAACCTCTGTATCTCTGAACCACCAAAAGATAAGGAAAATGGTGCAGTCCTTGTCTGATGTGCTGTGCTCAGTCACTTCAGCAGTCTCCAACTCTCTGTGACTCTATGCACTGTAGTTGACAAGCTCCTTTGTCCATGGGATTTTTCAGGCAAGAATTCTGGGGTGGGTTGCTATGCCATCCTCCGGGGACCTTTCAGATGCAGGGACCGAACCTGTGTCTCCTGCATCCCCTGCATTGCAGGCAGATTCTTTACTGCTGAGCCATCAGGGAGGCTCCCTTGTCTACACATGCTAAAAGTCAGGTTACTCAAACGACAAGCGGTGATAACATCCAGCGAATCTAGTAATAATAATTATATAACTCAACATTTGTCATGGGCCTATTTGGTAAGAATGAAAAGGACTTGTTCATTTCACTTTGGACCCTCCCTTGCATTTGAACAGAAAATCAGACAGATAAAAGCTCAACATTTGGTTCTGGACCAGCAGACTGCTACAGGGATAAAAGCACCAGCTATTGTAAAGTCAGACCAGGTTAGAGCCAATTGGTTGCAGACGACGTTGATCTTCAAAGCGCGGCTGGCATTTGGGAGTTTCTGTGACAGCTACAGGAAGAGATTTCATTCTTCTTTAACTTGGTGGCCGGCCTGCAAGCTTCTATGGGTGTCCCTTCCCCTTAATCCATACTGTTCAATTGTCAGGAAAGCTTGTAAACAGGAGGCTCCATCAGTTACCTCAGAGTGGTTTGAACAAACTAACATCATAACAAGAGTGTTTATGGAAAAATGCTTAAGCACTGAAGCAGAAAGGGCTTAGCACTGATCAGACCTCTCTTCCACCTTTATTCTTCACTGTTCACATTGAAATGCAAATATCAGCGCAGGGTTTCCACTGGCGTGCCACTCACAAATTGAAAAGCAGTTTTTATCTATGCAAATGTAAGCATGGTAATTGAAGTTAATCAATCAATGCTAGCTTTCACTAAAACCTTGAACATGATTGAATAAAGTAATTATCATTCAGCAGAAAATGATGAAGTTGTAGACAGCATGAACCTTATTAAAGGAGGATTTTGAGTCACAATGGCTTAATTTAGCTAACAGCCCAGCCTTAGCCCGAGCAACATACTACTCTTGCTGCCTAGAATTGTTTTATGATTAAAAAACAACAACAATAATAATGAGGGTGGGGGGAGGTGGAGTAAGGGTAAAGTAGGATTTTTTTATTATTATTTTCATACTGCTGGATTAGTAAAAACTACTTGTCATGCTACAAAGGATGAGCCATAATTAACATCTTAAAAAAAAACTCTAAATAGATAAGTGAACAAAGATCATTATGACATTTTTTATGTCCAACAGCAACAACAGGCTTTTAGTATTTATTATGTTTTTAACACAAACGAATGAAATAAAGTGAGCATCTCAGAAGTCTTTCTAAAATATGCATAAAATTAGATTAATATTTCCCTATGCAAAAGTAACCTCTTATAATACATAAATCTAATGCTAAACTCTTAAAGTATAATTTCAAGCATAATGTGTATTTTTTTATTGACTTACTGCAGTTTCAATAACAGGATATATGCTGCATTTTGCACAGCTTTCAAATATTTCATTTTTCTGGAGTGCCATATATTCAATTACTTGCTTTGATTTACAAGAAAACACTGTCTCCCAAAAAGTGTTTTCATGTTAATTCTAGGGTGCTTTTCCCCCCAGTTTCTTTATACTTCTATCTATTCTCACTTATGATTTATGTTTTCAAGGTTATAAAACAAAATTATTTAAACCAGAGTTGAATACTGTTGTTGAAAAAATCATTTCAGGTAGCATAAGGGAAATAATCCATCTTTGGAAAATGTAATCAACAGTTAGTGTGCAACATAATGTAAACTGATTATGGAAAGAGGCTCCATTTAGCTTTTTCCAATGTATTTTTCAAAAACAAGGTTAACTAGCAATATTTAGATTAGAGTAGTCCAGCAGGATATGGTGACTCTTAACAACCTACAGTAATTCTATTGGATTCAATTAGACTGAAAAACTTTGTAATCCTGCTAATATTATTGTACACCCTCAGGGAAGTCACTCCCTCCCCCAACTTCATTTTGGCTGATGCATTTTACATTTGTTTTTTGTTTTTTGGATAACAATGTGTCAGATTAAATCTATATTCCCAATTGGAGAGCAAAAAATTATTTTTATTGATTTATTATTTTAGGATATACAGTGCTAGTATTTTCCTCAAACATTCATCTTCCTGTACCCAAATTTCCTACAGCTTCAGTAAGTGTATCTACCATCAACTGTATCAATAAGTAAGTCACATGACACAGAAAAAACTCCCAAGTTTAAATAAGCATGAATGGATTGTAGGAAAAACAGTTCTGGGGTTTTTCCAGGACAGGTTTTCTCTGACTATAATTGTTCTGCCCATTTAAGTAAAAGCAACCTCCTTATTATTCTCTATTCCA